>NC_056728.1:1200424444-1200534444 GCF_019279795.1 Protopterus annectens
TGATATTTCACACCACTACAATTTATGGATATTTTTAAATGTACTCGCATATTGGCTGTTTTTCTCAAAACCAAGTTACAAAAAAAAAAAAAAATCGGAGTTTTCAGAATAATACCTTTTCCAATCCTGTATATCTACAAATGCTCTGAGTTACTGTATACTAACTGCATGGTTGATTTTATTTTGGACTTGTGACAGTGACAGTGAATAGATTTGGCAATTGTATGAAAGGAATTAATCTCGATAACAAATACTTAAAGAAGTTTTCATTAACCAGCATGTTTTCAACAATATGTTTATTTACTTTGTAAAACATGTAGGTGTGCTAGTCAAAAAACCTCCTTCACAGCCCAGGCCAACACATCCTAGTAACTATCAACATGAACCACTAGCATATCCTAGCCAACTACAGAACCTTTCTTATAACATCATTTACCTAAAAGGTACACCTAAAAAGCTTAAGTTCCTCAAAATTGAACCAAACACTATTATCCTTGGTGATTTCTGCTATCTGTCAAATAATGGGAACACTAGCACTACAGCCAATAAATATGTACAATGCTGCATAGATTTCTCAGTGTAAACAGTCAATAAATATGTACAATGCTGCATAGATTTCTCAGTTTAAAGTATTAACACCAAATAATGCTTTCATGTACAAGGGAATAAAATTCACAGTCATAGTTTTGTTATGCATTGCAGCTTAGTTACCCTATTACTGGTCAGATGCCTATAGTTCACGCTATTGCTAGTCAAACCTGACCTTTATTGAGTGATTTTCACCATTATAACCCATACCAAATTGCACACAAGCCCTACAATCTTGTAAGGTTTCTGAAAGGCAAAACTTACTGCAGCTAGCTGATGATCTCAAACAGTGGAAGACTTCCATTCCTCTTGAGGACTCATTGCTGAACACCACTATATATTCAGAAAGTATTGTATTTTCACCTTAACGTGTGGCATGTGTTCCAGTTCAACACAAATAGAGTACCAACTTTAGGAACAAAGCCCTGTGATAGAACACCAATACAGATAAGCTTTGTCACACAAGAAAAAAATCCTCACCCTTAATAAATGGAAAAAAAATACATATTCCAAAAGTGAATACAGGAGTTTAAACAAAGAACTTAGAAACAAAATCAGATCTAAAAATTACCACGTACGTCAAGGACAGCCATAAGTCTTTATGCTGCCATGTCAGAAATCTTAGAAATAGTATCAATTACTGCACTGAGCTAATGCATAGCAATATAACATGCTCTGTACTTGAGAACATTGCCAACATACTACCATGTAAATTTTGCTAAATCTTCTCTCACCTATTCCTTCAGCTACCCATCTATGACATGATGCCTGCATCCCCAAAAGATTACCTCCTAGCAAGCCCTAGATGCAATCTCTGAGTATAAAAAAGAGAGAAAAAGGGGAAAAAAATAGTTCTGTGGGTCCTAATAATGTGTTAGTGTAAAGCACTGTCTTGCCTTCCTGCTTCTGAATCTGTTGCAAGCTAGAGTCATAGAAAACAGCCATAGTCATCCCAACACACAAGGGTGGTCCCACCACTGTGCTTTCAACTATAGAACTATCAGTCTTACCAGCCTTATCTGCAAGGAACTAGAACCCATCATTACAGAACTCATAAACAAAGATAGTGGCAACTTACAGTTCCTGAACCCAAATCAGTTGAGAAACAAAGATGTTACCTGCTTAATCTTGTAGACTTCTTTAAAAAAACAAGAGGCATAGTCACAGTACTGTAGCGTACTCACTATTTCATATGTAAACCATGCAGGACATATATCATTTTCATTACAGTGTTTTCAATTACCTAGCAATGCAATGAATAGGAAGTCTGATTTACTGTATTTATTTTATTTTTTAACATTTGTTTACCAGGAAAGTCCAAATGGACACATATCCTTTTTCAGCAGAGGCCCAGGGAGAAAAGCTCCATGAGTAATAGTAAATTTTCATGCATACATTACAATAATCAAAAAGTATAAAATATGCAGCAACATTTTCAAAAGAAGTACTAGCAAATCACCTAGCCATCGTTAAAATAAGTGGCATGCTCACATTCTGATTTATTCATTTACTTAGTTATTTGACATTTGTTTACTGGGATAGTCCACCTGAGTCACATGACCTGTTATCCACAGTTTATAAATGCATAGGTAAATAAGCAAAAAACTTACAACAAAAATGTTCGACAGGGTGTAGATTATAACATTGAGTTACATCTTAGATAAGACTATATGTAAAACAGTGTGTTTGACAGGACTTTACAATAATGCAGTGCCAGTGTATTATTGATATCACAACTCGTACTTAAACAATAACTAGTGATGCCTGGATAGCAACATATAACTGAAACAAAAAAAAAAACCTCAGCAGTCTGCAACACAGGGACTATAGGGAGCTGTTTTCCTTTGAAAACCATATCAGAGATGGCCTGTGCAAAGAAAAAGTGATGGCCTTTGTATGATAACAGGCTACAACTCATCGTTTCATAAAAAAGTGCAGTAGACCCTCACTGATGGAGTAGTGGCTTACTTCCTTATGGCGATAAGCAAGGGGTTTTAATGTTTCAGAATTATCTGCAGCCCCCCCAAAAATGGTCTGGGGCTCTGAGAAAACTTGTTCCACAGCATGTTTACTGCATTTAATTTCCTACATACTCTCTGTTTCTTAATTGCTTAATCGCTTAGCAGTGGCCTCATTAGTACCTTAGTTACATTACTGGCAAATGCATTATTTCTTAATTGATGTTTATATCACCTTGCGTAACAGTTTGCTGTATTAGTATTCAGTGTGAACTACACAGACACTTGGCTGAAATTATTACATTTATCTTATAAACACTCTCCGTATATTCACAGACATGGTGTCCAGGGGAATATAAGCCCTTAGCACACTCTGGTGTGCTGATTTTCTGGATTGTGATACATAAATTGCAATCCATCCTAGCAGGGTATAATCTTCCTCTAGAGTTTCTGAATTCAACACAGTAATGCATTGTACATAGTGATGTACAATGCACCTCTGAGCCCCATTCATTTCTGTCCCCTCAGCAGCCAAACAGAAGCTGTAATATCATGTGTGCTACAACAGTACTGCACATTACAGTACAGTACAGTACAATACAGAATTCTACACAGAAAATGATGCTTTACATACCTTTCTTCACAGTGATCCATTGCTGTGGTGTTATTTGTTGTCCTGTGTGACTGTGATTCATAAAGAAGTCATGGTCATTAAGCATTATAGCAGAAGAGTTGTTATTGTCATATTATGGAAATAAGGTTATTCCATGTTGTGCAAACTCCCACTTTAGACATCTCACCAGCATTACTCCATAGGATATGGCAGAGTGATGTAACAGGTTTGCCTTCTCCTAGGGGCTCTAATTGAGAGTAGGTAATTTCCTACCTCACCAAAGAGGAGATGGGTATTTTAGTTTTTGTGACATCTCTAATGTTTCTCAGTATTGTGAGCTGAAAACATATTAGCAAGGAAGGCAGCTTTATGAACTATGAACAGCACCCATTGCATTACATGTGGCTGCTTTTCCATGTTACCCATTTGGTACCAGACAGAACTCCAATTGTAGAAGCCTCATAAATCATGTACAGTAGGGAGAGGTTCGGTTATATATGACTCTTTGGTCCTACTACACGTGGTCATGTGCTAGTAGCTGGTGGCACACCTGCTCACTGCCACGTGCCTGAGAAAGCAAGTGCTCAATGTCCCACAAGCCCAATCTCAAGCATATGCGTAGCCCTCACCACACTCATCCTCCATTAAGTGACACAGCATTTTAAGCAATAGTATGGACATACATGGTTATTTAAAAACAATATCACCATATAAAAATTACTACTAAGAAACGCAGTAGGAAGATGTTGCTCTTACGCATATTACTGCACAGCTTCAAAGGCATATATAAAATCATTAAAATAATTGGTGTAAAACCCTGTAATGTTTTTTTTTTAATTATTTATTTTATGTTTACATTTGTTAACCGGGTTAATCCAACTGGACCTAGAGAGCCCTTTTTCTGTGGAGACCCGAGGAGAAAAGGTCCAGGAAACTAATTAAAAAAGAAAAACCTAACAATTCAAGTTGTAAGATGCATAACAGTACAAAAACAGAGAGAGATATACAATACGAATATGTATAAGGCAAAAGTACAGTATTTTGAGAGTGCAGTAGCAATATGTTTGAGAAATTTGGTTAGCATTAAGTTATTTACAAGATATGTAGCAATGCCTAAAATAAAAAATACAGATTAATATATATATATATATATATATATATATATATATATATATATATATATATATATACAGTTTGGGTAGATACCAGGCAGACATGTTAATTGAGAGAAGTAAAATTCATTAGGTAATTTCCTGAGAAGTACAGATCCATGAATGTTGGAAATTAATTTTTAGTTGCTTTCTGAATTCGCCACTTTTGATGGCGGAGCAAAGGGACAATGGAAGTTTGTTCCATGAGTATGCAATTGAATGACTGTAAAGTATTTTTCCAATATATTTGTTTGGCTTGGTCACCTCAGAAGGTTTTGTTGTGTGCTTCTGAGGTCACGATTGGGTGTGTAGGGTGTAATTATGGATGTAAAGGCAGGGCAGGAGTTGGAGCTATTTAGAATGCTGTGTGCAATTTGTAGTTGTGATATTTGAAGAAAGTGGGGGAGCTCAGGCCATCTTAAGCTTTTCAGGGATATACAATGATGTGATTTGTAGCTATTACTGGCTGCGAATCTTGCTATCCTGTTATAGGTAGTTTCTAGTTTGGTTAAGAGATTATTTTGGAGGTTAGCAAGTATGGGGGCAGCATACAACAGGGATGGTAGAATAAATGTTTGAGCCAGTATAGGTCTAGATTTGTTAGGTATACATTTGTTGTTACAGTATAGAAGACCTATTTTTTGACTGGATTTTTTGAGGCAGATTAATTTATGTAGGTCAAATTTTCATTGGCCGTCTATAGTAACGCCAAGCATTTTGGTGTTTGAGTCGACGGTGATAATTGTATTATCTAAGGATGAGATGGTGAAGTTGTCTTTAGCTGGATTGAGTTTTTTTGGAATGAAAAGGAAAAGCTGGGTCTTTTTGGGGTTGAGAAGCAGGTTGTTTTCAGTTAGCCATTGATTCACTAGGTGCAGAGATTCTTGAGTGACAATGTGGAGACTTTGTATATTGTCAGAGGTTAATAATTGTGAAATCACCTGCGTACTGTAGTGAGGTAGAGTGGGCAGAAGACATGGAGGTTTTTTGTAAATATATTAAAAAGTAGGGGGCCCAGGATAGAACCCTGGGGAACCCCGATCTTAACAAAATGGAAAGGGGAGAAGGATGTTTGCCATCTAACAGACTATCTGTTTGAGAGGTAGCTGTTAAAGCAGGAGGTATTGGAGATACAGATTTGTAGGCTGCAAATTTTTTTGAAGGATGGAATGGGAAACAGTATCAAATGCTTTGAATAGGTAGAGGAATAAAGCTGATACGAGTTTATTATTATCTCTGGTTTGGGCAGTGTTGTGTGTAAAAGATAGGAGGGCAGTAATAGTACTGTGCAAGGATCAGAAACCATGCTATGTGGGTGTAATTAACTTTGCCTGTAAGAGGTAGTTTAGTATTTGTCTATGTATACATTTTTCTAGTATCTTGGATAAGGAGGATAATATGGCAATAGGCCTGTAATTTGAGGGTTCTGTAGCATTTCCTCCCTTGTGGAGGGATATTATCTAGAATTGTTTCCAGATAGCTGGTATTGTATTTTCTTTGATGGATCTATTGATAAGTATAGATACAGGGTGTGCTACGGATCTGGCTGCATGTTTGAAAAGTAAAGAAGATTAGAAGAAAGGGGAAAAGAAAGGTAAGAAAGCAACATGTGATGGCCAGAGAGCTACTCTTGTTATTGGCCGACATGTATCCATCGTGGGTCAAACTATAAAAATCAAAAGCCTAAAGAAACTCAGCCTCTAATAATGAAAAACAGTTCAGAGGAGAAAGCATTAGTTATAATGGAAGCATGGCAGGTTTCAGAAACAGAGACCACATTCCACAACAGAATCAGTGAGTTAGAGAAAGACACACTAAATGTAGAGATATAAACTGCCATTATTAAAGTGTGGATCTCCTGCACTTTCAATATTGTGCCCTACATTGTGTGGCACAAAATGTGAACTACATATTAAAAGTACACTAGTAGGGGAAGCAGCAAACTTACACATACACATCGGTTTACAGGTTCATAGGTTTAGTGAACAAGATCAAGGCCTACTGGCCACTGAAGATCTTGATGCTTTAATTTCTTCCTGGAACTTGTGGGTACTCATGCATTTATCCAGTTTATTCAGGATACCATAGATTTTTGGGCTGAGTTTAATGAACAGGCCACAGTTAATTCAATAGATATGAAAATGTCTGAAAGAGGTAGTATGGTTGATGTTAATAGTTATTGCAGCTGAAGGTACTCATACCTCTCAAACTCTTAGCACAAACTTTTGGGACAAAGCCAAAAAAAAATGGGGTGACAAAGATCAAAAAGCAGCAACAGATTTTAATTATTGCTCTTAAAAGCTTAGGAAATTGCTACAATTAATAGCTTTGTATTAAAGTGCATTTTCTGAAGGATATGGAGTCTGAAACAAATGTTTGTCATCATTTAGTGACATCAATCTGCTATGATTTGACAGAAATCCTAAAAATTTTATGAAACAAAAAGTCTGGACAGCTTTGAGAGGTATGAGTGTACTCTTTACATTCAGGTCACAAGAGAGCTATTCCAAGCCAAGGTTTCAAGAAGTAGGCCCACTAAAGCTCTGTATTCCAGGTACAGGTCTCATTCAAGAAGCTGATAAGATATAAAGAGGAAAAAAAGGGTATCTCTCATTTTTCAGTACGAGACAAATCTTGAAGCTCTTTGATTGTGTTTATGAAGAATCCATGTGTCATCTTCAGTTGCACAAGATGGCACATGTGTAAGTTACTGACAGACAAGCAAATGCACACAAACACACACACACACACACACACACACACACACACACACACACACACACACACACACACACACACACACACACACACATACACACACACACACACACACACACAGAATGAAGGGGTTCTTAAGCCTGATAATGTGGTGTGGAGTGGACAGACAATTTTTCAGGACACATACTTTGTGGACAGTGCAGCTACAGAATGCATGATTAAGCATGGCAACACTCTTCATGTGCATATCGCCATAGTTTATCCAGTAAATATACTAGCTGCAAAGTAGGCTTGCATTGTACCCTGCTAAGTAAGACTGTACATTATACCTTGTTACATCTTGTCTGTAGAAGTGACAGATAAAAGGAAGGGCTACCGAGTACATTTTATTTATAAAAGCATTGCTGTCTGGCACTGCTTGCCAGATAAATATTCTATGGGGAGAGCAGGAATCTAGTGTTCCCCACCAACTCAGAGCAGTGGTCAAACCTTGCTCAGTAAATGGTCTAAACAGATAGCAGGACTACCTTGGTATAAAGCTATCGATTTATGCAATATGAAACACATAACAATAGGGTGGGAAATAGACGTCATTACTTCTCAGGCAGACATCACCTCTTATATAAAGCTAACCACAAGGTGCAGACATTGCATTTTACAGCATATAATAACCAATTTAAAAGTCAGTATGGATTACTATTCCATTTCTGTATAGACAATGTATATTGAATGTACAACTATTTTTTGTGAGAAACCATATGAGATTTTACAAGTAGCGTAACACCATTTGTTACTTCATTGCATATATGATCCATAGAGTGGCACATACAGTATTTTTGGTTTTGTTACAGGCTAATAGTGACATGACAGGAACACATTCAGGAGGTGAACATGTACATTTATATATTTGTATGTATATATATATATATATATATATATATATATATATATATATATATATATATACATATATATATATAGTTTCACTTTATAATCTCAAAATACTAAAATACCGAATTTTAGTATTTCGAGACTATAAAGTCGAAAATGCAGTTACGTGAAACTGCATGATATGGAATGTGGAAATGTCGAATCCGCCATTATGTTGTCGTATTCGTGATGTGCGGTGCGGTTTGAGGATTTAGCTGGCGATTCAGGTAAGTGGTGTTCTTGTAAGGGTATTGGGTAGGGATTTTAGTGTGAGTGTGTGTAGTGGTGAGTTTTATGTGTTTGTTTGTTTAGTGTGACCTCGGAGTTAGTATATATAAGTAGCGGAGGTGTGTGGGGGGGGTGCATAATGAAATTCCACAAACCCAAGGCTCTGAATAACAATGACCAGAATCTCGAGATTGCGGAGTCTCTAAAGTAGCAAATGGGGATTGCCGTATAGTGTGGAATGGGAACTTTGCCATTCACTCCACTGTAGTGCGATCTCGGAGTTGGTATATTTAATTTGCAGAGGGTGTGAGGGTTGCAGGGGGCTTGTCCCCCTGCATAAATGTTAGAATAGTTTGTTTTCTTCTTTACTTTTTTTTTTTTTTTTTTTAGTTTGAGATTCTGCAATCTTGAGATTATGGTCCTCTGTTTTCAGAGTCTCGGGATTGCAGAATTTAGATATTTAGTAGTGAACCCATATATATATATATATATATATATATATATATATATATATATATATATATTTGTTGTTATTGTTGTGTCTTTCAGCTTTTCCCGGTTAGGGGTCACCACAGTGGAACTGCGGTCCGCTAATGATTGGTAGTTGATTTTTACGTGCCGAGTTACCAGCTCTGATGCACAACCTTCAACGAAGGTATGCCCATTCACGCATGTCTCCACGCAGAAGACGCTCTAGCTGAGAATCGAACCAGACAGCGTCTTATTGTGAGGCGACAACGCTACTGCAGCACCACCACCGTGGGTATATATATATATATATATATATATATATATATATATATATACACATAACTTTCCAAGTTCCAAGGAAAACTCACAATGTTGATCTAACAATGATTCAAACCAAACTATTCAAGAAAAATACTTAGGTTCATAGGTTCATAGGTAAGTACTAGGCTATCTGCCCAAGGGCATCTATAAGCCTAGCCAGAATGTGTTGGCTTTCACCGACCCCTTAGATTAGTTACCTGTGCCTCGATCCAGCAGAGCTATTAATTCTCTGTGCCTCTGTCCAGCAGAGCCACTGCAGTGATCCCAGGGGTAAATTTTCTGTTTCCCATCCACTTGTCAAGGTTTCTCTTGAAGAGTGTTAGTGAGGGGCTCTGCCTAATGTTGATTGGAATCCTGTTCCAAAGCATGGGGAGTCTCTGGGACAGAAATCTACCCCTCCAGCAAGTCCTATTTATCATTGTGGTGAGGTTTAGATCCCTAGAGCATGTGGCTCTTTGGGATTTGTTTGTTTTTTTTTTTAGGTGGAGCATGTCCATCAATTCTGGGTTGGATATGGCCTTGTATGTCAGGCAGAGATCACCTCTGAGTAAGCGGTATGCAACTGAGTACAGCTGGAGTTTCTTCAGTCGGGCTACATAGGGCATATATCTGAGGCCAGTAATCCTCTTGGTGAGGTACTTCTGTGGTCTTTCCAGCTGTTGCAGGTGTCTTGTAAGGTACATACCAAATGGAGCATTGTACTCTATGATGGGTCTGATGAGTGATGAGTAGAGGGGCACAATAACCTCTTTTGTTCTGGATGCGAACCCTTTTGTGATTAGTTGGGCCAAATAGAAGGATTTTCTAACCACCTTGGCAATATAATTATCAAAGAAGATATTACTATCTACTTGGGTCCCCAGATCCCTTATTACATTTTCTGTATTTAGGGGACTACCATGTATGTGGTAGTTCACAGGTACTTTGTTTTTTCAAAAGGGGATGACTATGCACTTTTTTGCATTTAGCTTGAGGCCATGATTTTGACAGCAGGTATCCATCTCAGTGAGACCCTTCTGGAGGATGTCTATCAGCTGGAGAGTCAATTATGGCCCCCAGTTTGCAGTCATCTGCGAACTTGGTCAGCCATATTACTCCTGTGCTTGCCTGTACCTCTGAGAAGTATATTCTGAACAGGAGGGGTCCCAGGACTGAGCCCTGGAGGACGCCACTTGTAACTGGTTTAGAGTCGGACCTAGAGCCTGCAACTCTCACCATGTGGGTTCTATCCGTGAGCCAGTTGGCAACCCATCTCGTGACATAGGGGTTTATATTCAGGTTGGTGAGCTTGGTTATAACACCAGAATGGGGAAGGGTATTGAAAGTCTTTGCGAGGTCTAGGTAGGCAGTGTGGACCTCCTTTCCCTCGTCTAAAGCCTTGGTAACTGTCTCAAAGAAGTCTACCAGGTTTAGGAGGCATGATCTGCCCTTAACATAGTCAAACTGGGAAGGGTCCAATGTTTGAAGGTTCCCAATGTCTCTGTTAATGAACTCCATGATGATGTGCTCCATAGCCTTGCAGACCAGGCTAGTCAGGCTTATAGGGCGATAGTTCCCAGGGACCGCTGTGGCTCCACCTTTGTGGAGCAGGATAACTGTTGCTGTGCGCCACTCTATGGGTATGTAGCCTGTAGGGAGGCTGAGTTTGAACATTGTGTTTAGATGAGGGGTTAGTTCATTTTGGAGCTTGTGTAAGACACAGCCTGGGACACCATCTGGTCCCATTGAAGCTGTATTTCTGGCTTTGGAAAGGGCTGTTTTAACCTGTGTGTCAGTGATTGTCGGGGAACTACATTCTTCTGGTATGTTTATGGGCCCTTTAGGGGGTGAGAGGGGGTGAAGTTTTCACTAAACCTGTCTGCCAGAATGTTGGCAATATCAGTCAGTTCAGTGTATTTTGTGCCATTATGCACTAACTCAGAGCAGATCTGAGAGTTTCCACTCAGGTTCTTAGCTAAAGAACACTTTGTGGTTATCTTTGGAGTCCTTGGCAATTTTTCTTTCGAAGCTAGCCTTGGATGATTTTATGAGGGATCGTAGTTTCTTGCTGATACTGATCAGGGATGTCTTTCCTTCTTGGGATTTTACTCTTTTCTGCACTAGTTTCCTCCTTCTGTTGTATAGCTTATTTATGGCAGGGGTCCACCAGACTGGTTTTCTTTTCTTGGAGGAGTGAGTCTTGGTTTTGCTTTGGATAGCACAATCCATGTATTTTTGCAGGTGCTCATAGAGTGCCTTTGTAAGGGATTCAGCAGCTTGGACAGCATTGTCTTTTAGCATGGGGGCTGTGAAACTTTCCACCTCGGTCTTAAATAACGTGAAGTTTGCTTCTGAAAAGTTTTTCACGGTGGTTTCCTTGACTACGGGTGGGGGCAGAATGTGGATATCCACAGTGATTAGTCTATGGTCTGATCTAACCAGTGAGGGTTTGACCTCCGGTGTAGAACACCGGTCGCCCATGTTGGCGATGACCAGGTCCAATATGTTGTCACCTCTGGAGGGGTTGTTGACCAGTTGATCCAGAGTGTTCAAGTTTATACATTCTAGAAAGCGTTGGACAAGGGAGTTAGTACTTGAGTAGTTCTCCCAGTTAATGTTTGGGTAACTGAAATCACCAAATATTAGGGCGTTTGGTAGGATCTTCATATTTTCCAATGTCTCCAGAAATGCGGAATGGTGGTCCTGGGTCATGGTGGGTGATCTGTAGCAAGCTACAATTTAAATTGCAGTTTTGCCTGTTGTTAGTTGCACATGGATAATCTCAGAGGCATTGTGCTGTGCCACTAACCTGGAGGTGAGGGTATCCTTGATGAATATGGATACACCCCCACCTTTTGTGTTTTGGTCCAGATTCTGTGGCCGAAAAGTATGATATGAGTTATAACCTGGTAGTGCTGGGATGCTCTCAGGAGCCTTAAACCAGGTTTCTGTTACTGCACAGATATCAATGTTCTCCATACTGATGAGTGCCTCAAGTGCATGCATTTTGAGGTTTAGACTTCTGGTGTTGAGTAGCATTACCCTCAGTTTTTGGTTATTTGTGCTATTTACGGTGGTGGGCTTGTCTTTTGAGCCTTGACTAAAAAAGGCACTATGCGGGCGACAAAAGCCTTGGCCTGTATTTGAAAGCCTAAGGGTGACAGGTGCAAGCCATCTCTTGTGAAGCAATGTGGCTTATCAAACATGTCATCCCAGGTGGACAGATACTGGATCCCCTTTGAATGACACCAAAAACTTAGCCAGTTGTTGAAATTGATCATTTTTTTCTTTCTACTGTGGCATCATTCTTGGTGTGGGCAGGATGCTACTCAGGGTCAGGGATATACCGGCCTGGGCTATGTGATCAGAAAGCTCTCCCATGTCTCTTTTCATGTAGTCCAAGAAGGTACATCTCAGGTCATTAACACCAACATGGACAATGACAGAGACATATTTGTACTTGTTCTAGAGAGATCTGAGTGCTTGTGTTATGTGGCAGATCCTGGTGCCCGACAGGCTGCTAACTGTAACCTTCTCCTTGTCCAGCCTAGTTAGTGGGACATCAGTGTGCCTGAACTTAGAGTCGCTTATTACTAGTGTGTTGGGTATGTTATTTTGCCTTAAGGGCTGTGATTGCGTGGCACACTGATTATGTGAAGTATGTGTTTCATGGTTTGTGATGGGGTGTGGAGGTTGCTTGGGTGTCTGCTTTGGAGGTCTCTGTTGCTTTTGCAGATTTTTATTTAGAGCCTCCGAGTATGTTTTCGTGCATCTATGTGTGTTATTTGCCGGTGTTGGTTTACTAGGTCTGTGTGAGACTGGTGGTGTGTTGCAAGCATTTTCCTTTTCCTCTAAACTGTCAGTTCCAGTCTTGGGTTGAGAGAGCTTTGCCTCCACTTTGGCTGTATAATTGCATCTCTCGCATATATTAGTGTTTGGTGGTAGGAGGAGCGGGTTGTCTGTGTACATGAGGCAATTGTAACATTGCCTCAAAATGCCCAGATTCACCAGTTGGACTGGAGAGAACACCAGAAACTGCCCTTTGGACATGCCTGAATAGGTAAAGTGAGCTGTTTTACTGATTAGCTGGTAGGGACGAATAGAGAGCTTTGTCCTTCTGGACAGTATAGGGTGTCTAGTGCTAGGGTTAATTAGTGCTTGCTATGAGTTTTGAGCAAGTGCAGGGCTGTGAAATGAATGGTTTGAGTGCTTAAGTTGAAAGTTTGTCTAGTTCCAAGGGAAAAATTGAAGACCAGACTCCGTGGAGCCAGGAATAGTTTAACCCTAGTTAACCAGCACTGCCCAGTGCACAAAACTGCGCAAATGCGGTTTTTATAGCAGGGTAATGAAACAGAGAGAAATTAGCCCAAAATGGCCAATAAACTACTAACTTCTGGGCTACAGCAAACAAGACACACAGATTTCAGAAAGAAACAGATCAAATAAGCAGGCACAATAAGCCTTTAACCTGAAATTCCCAGCTCAGAAGGGGAAAATCTAGCCTCTCCTCCCACAAGAGGGCAGACTACAAACGTTCTTAATGTAAAATAACTGGCCTGAAGCCAAAGTGCTTAAATAGAACTAATGTGCTTTTAGAATAACAGACACTGAACCATCAATCAGCAATTCCCAACATAGAAGGATGTAAGCTACCTGTCCTGTCGCAACAATGCAGTCCACAAACCTTCTTAATGTAAAACAACTGGTTTGAAGCCCAAATGCTAAAACCAAAAGGCTTAGAATAACAGTTACAATTTAATCAGGCTACTTATCAAGCAGTAATAACTGCAGCAGAATAATACAAATGAGTACTTTTAAGAAGAAGCACAAGCAAAATAAGGTAATAAAATGGGAAGAAACACAATAACAGTAAAAGCAGATGAATAAAGTGCATTTTTATATAACAATAGAAAATGAGCAAACTGATTTAAACAAATTACCCAATTAACCAGTAAAAAAATCAAAACTGAGCCCTGTTCCAGCAGTGTTCAATCTGACAAGTTCTAACTGCACACTCCTGCCACGAGGGTGCAGGGGGGGCCTTCTCCAAAAAAGATGGCCTGGATTAGTGCTCAAGTTATACAAACAAAGCTAGATTCAGTAGGCCTGAATCTAGTCTATGCAACAGCAGACAAGGTGCACCAATATCAGAAAAAAACAGTTCAAATGAGCAGGCACAGTAAGCCTTTAACCAGAAATTCCCAGCTCAGAAGGGTAGAATCTAGCCTCTACTCCCACAAAAGTGCAGACCACAGACCTTCTTATTGTAAAATAACTGGCCTAGAGCCCAAGTGCTTAAACCAGAACTAATATACTTTTTAGAATAACAGACACTGAGCCTTCAATCAGCAATTCCCAACTTAGAAGGATGTAAGCTACCTGTCCTGCCACAACAGTGCAGACCACAAACCTTCTTAATGTAAAACAACTGGTCTGAAGCCCAAGTGCAATAACCAAAAGACTTAGAATAACAGTTACAATTTAATCAGGCTACTACCAAGCAGTAATAAATGCAGCAGAATAAACACAACTGAGTACTTTTAAGAAGAGGCAAAAGCAAAATAAGGTAATTAAGTAGGAAGAAACACAAATACAGTAAACGCAGATAAAGTGCAATTTTTTTTTATAACAATAGAAAACAAGCAAACCGATTTGAACAAATTACCCAGTTAACCGGTAATAAAACCTCAGAACTGAGCCCTGTTCCAGCAGTCTTCAATCAGACCAGTTCAAGGCCGAAGTGGGTATGCCTACTCAAATGTTCTCTCTGAATTAGGCAGGATAAGCTAATGAGATGACTAGGATAGAGCTGGGATAGGGCTGAACAGATGGGAATGGTAGGATTGTCCACAGAGTAATCCACAAAATAACAAAAATATAGTGAAACAATGTTTTTTGAAAAGATGTATGCTTACCTGCACTCCTGCACCCTCTGCTAATTATATTTTCCAGCTCCAAGCTCACATCACTGTAGGCAAAGGGCAAATTCCCTGATCCCCACTTTATCACAATCTCATTTTGAAAAGATCCATTGGGATTCTGTGAGCTGATTTTTCAATTAGCTGTAAAGTTTATTTCATTCATCGATGGAGATTCAGATTGAAATGTACTGTTCCCATAAGTATGTGACACTATCTATCTGTATAGTTATAGATAGATGGCTACATACACACACACACACACAAACATATATATGTAAGTACAAAACATAAAGTCATACAAGTTACAAGTTAGTCCTGTAGTACCACAGTTTCTGGCATAGTATCAGCAAAGCTAGTGAAGCTAGTGAATGCTGTATTAGCAGACTATGTCTATGAACTCCTATTGTCCTAGAAAGGTCTGCCATCTTTATGAGAAGATAAAAATGTTGCTCATTTTACCTGAAAAAAATATTCCTAACTTTGCAGCAATGCACTTTCACTTTTAAGTATGCAATGCCAGATTATAACAGGGTTGATACACGTAGTCAGCCGGGAAAATTTAAATTGTTCCTGCTGAACAAACACTGCTCCTGCATGCACACAATTTGCCACTGGTGCTGTGATATGATATCCAGCTGAACCTGTTTGCAAAAGTAGCTGGAGTCTTTCATAAGTTAATCTTCAGATAAGCTAAAAGAAAACTGCTGTTGGAACTGTAGGGGTTTATTACAGAAAGTTGTTCCTATGAGCATATGTTCTGGGAAATGTCATTAAAACCTAGTCTGACTTCCATGAAACAGAAACAAAAGAAGATATTTTTTATGGTCTAAGTATGCTTTACATATCGATGTATCCTGTTTGCATGCATTTTCAGGTAAATGGGTGTAATAGGTGGGAGTGTGTCTTATGCAAGTCTTGGCAGGTTAGGGTTGGAGTAAGAACAGATAATGGGATAGCTCTGTATCGTGAACATTTTCTTGGGTGTGTGTTTCTGTATCTGATACTATCTTGTGTCATGATGGTGTTATAAAAAGGATTTTTCTAGGAAAAAGTGCTGAGCTAGGGAAGGGCTAGTGTTAGGGTTAGGATGCATCAGTAAGGTGGTGCAAACCGAAATGCATTTCAAGTTTTCTCTGTGAAATGTACTTCAGAAGTCAATACAGTATTAGCTTGGCAGCTCAGTGCAAGCTTACACAGAGCAATCCAGCAGCTGTTCTTTTTTAAAGCATTTTAGCCCCATGTCTACTGCTTATCTGAGTCAGACTCTACAGTGTCCTTGGGGAGGGACCAGCACACACTCCACCCTAAGAGGGGCATGGGGCATGCCATGTAGTACCATTAATCATGACATTTCTAGTGTGCATGTTCATTAATCTGCATAATGTACACTAAACAAACTATGGTTTAGAGCACAGTACTACTTTAGAGACCCTAGTCACCAGTAATCTATGAAAATGTGTTTCCACTTTCTTTCAATGTGCTTTGTGCTAACATTATTAGCTATCTGACTTTGTGTTGTAGGCTTTCTTGTTCTAGAATTATTTTACTGTATAGAAGCCCTGCTGTCAGAACTATTATTTATATCCAGGAATGAACTAAGGGGGAGGAAGGTCAATACTTTGAGTTTGACTAGCTAAAAAAAGACTTATATGTTTAGTTTGTGCAGTTTTTATCTAAATGATGAATTTAAGAAGTATTTTTAAAACCTTTATTGAATTATCACTGAAGACATAGGCAAACATACATTTATATAAAAGAAAACAATATTAACATGTTCATAATTGCAAACATTATACACCACATACATTCTTTTATACAATTGTCAATCCAACATTACATAATGTGTTCAATTCCCACCTTCCCTTAAACCTCACTCCCCCCTAAAACATTATTCTGCATGTATTTTTCCCACAATGTCTATTGTTTTCTATGTAGTTTACCACACCCCTTTTGTAAAGATCCCACTTGCAGTTATTTTATTTCTATTACAATATTCATTACTTCAGGTTGTTTACATTTTGAGTTCTATTTTCTAGTAATTGATTTTCTTTGGCAGCCACCAGAATTAAACTTAACAAAGCCTTACTATGTCTAGGCAATTCAGATGATGTATCCCAGCTTAAAATAAATAAATAAATAAATAAAAATAATTTCCTTAGTTGCATCCATTTGCTCACCCAATATTTCTGACAGGGTACTCTGCAGGGAATTTTTAAAGTCTGTCAACTAACATATGTTCCCAGTTATCTCTTTCTTCCCTATCACTCCTCTAACATTTACCATTATTTGCAGTCTGCTTGGGGTATAAAAAACAGCTATGAAAACTCTTCCCAGCAAAAATCCTAAATCTTCTAGACTTTGTTGCATATTTGGGAGCCTTGCATATGTCCTCCCATTCTTTCCTTGTGAATTGCTTATTCAGTCTATTTTCCAGATCTTTTCTAACCTTCTCTGATTGATTACTATAGTTATTCTGCATGTATATGCCCTGCTAATTATCCCAGTTTTAGAGGCAGCTTTTATTCTAGATTTAACTAATATGTCTACCAGTCTTTCACTTAGGATTACTCTATCCCTCTCTTTGTCTGTACTATGATATCGGTTCCTTGATAGGAAAGGCAGTCTCTAGCCTACAGTCCAAATGTCTTCTTGGTTTCTTCCCATTCTCCTACCCTTCCCTCTCAAGTTATTTGCTCCTAATGTCTTGGTTCCTTTGTATGTTTTGTCCAGTAAATTCCAACCCTCTCTTGACTATTTTCTATACCTCTTATTGCAGTCATCCTTATCGGCAGAATCTCCCTTCTCTAGTCTCATGTTCACTTAGTTCTTAGAACACTTTCTGAAACTTTATAAATATAATATTTTGTATGGCTGCAGTTATTCCCCTTGTGGATCTGCATCCAAAGTCCCATTCCCTCCTTATTTCTTTAATCCCCCCCCCCCGCTTCATCATCATCCGTTTTCACTCAGAATTATAGCTTTCTGCTTGTGTTATGTATGCGAGCCTTAACTGTGCAACTCTAAAATATCCCATCAAATCTGGTAATACTAAACCACCTTGATCTATTGGAAGGGTCAGCTTTTTCCACTCCCAGATAAAATCCTTCAACATTTTATTAAGTACAATCCACAACATATTCTCAAGTTGATAAAAACATGCCTGGTTTATATATTCAATTAAAGAGACTAAAAATATTTCACTGCTTCCATCTTGCCATCCATATTCATAAACAAGAGCTTCCAGTGTCTTAGTTATTGTATTATCTTTTTAGTCTCTTCCCACATATCCTTAGCTGCTATAAACATAATTCTTTTAATTCCATACTCCTAAATATGTCATTTTATAATAATGTCATCATAAATATGGGTATTAATGTGTAGGTACATAATTTACAGCTATAAACTTTGTTTTGTCTGCATTAATTTTGCATCCTGAAAAAAACTCAAAACTGTCTCAAAATGTTCCACAAAATTGAGATGTCCTTTTCTCATTTTATCAGGTCAAAATATTATCATCTGCAAATAAATCCAACTTTTTTGATTACCATATCAAATATATACTAGAATTTCTCAATTGCTTATTTTCTTTTAAAATAGATCAAAGTGTAATGCAAATCACAAAAGGAGAAGAGCATACACCTGCCTTTCTTCTCTATTCTTGCCAAACTTACCAGAGAGGAACCCTTCCAGTTTAATGTTTTGCCTCTAATCACTCATATATCATCCCATTTAACCTTATTATTGTATCAGGGAAAGAAAATGATTCCATTTCCCTACACATAAAATTCCATCTTTCTATGTCAAATTTTTCTCTGCAATCAAGACCCACGACCAACAAAAGTATTTTATTACATTCTGCTTCTCTCTGGATCATCATTATTCTATTAATGTTGTCAAATTCTCTCTGGATCATCATTATTCTATTAATGTTGTCAAATGTTTGCCTCCTCAACACAAAACCACACTGCTCCATGTCTATTAATTTTGGCAATACCTTTGCTATTCTTTTTGCTATTATAGACATAAATACTTTATCATCATGGTTTAAAATCAAAATGGGCCTATATCAAGCTGGGTCTGATTAGACTTTACTGTCTTTAGGCATTACAAACACCATAGATTTCTTCAAGGATGTTAGTGCTTCTCCTCCGTTTAAAATCATGTTAAATAAAACCTTCCAGATCTTTATCACTTTCTTCCCTTCTAGCTTCAAATTTTCCACAGGCGTACCATCTATTCCTGGAGATTTTCTTGCAGATTGATTATACATCACTATTGTTATCTCACCTCTTCCTATCTCATCTGTTTATTGTTGAGCCTCATCTACCTCTGACCTTGGCATTCTTAAGTCTTCAATAAATATTTACATTTGTATGTTTTCTTTATTTCCACATTCCTCTGCTTTATGCAGATTTTTATAACATTTCCAAAATATCTCTAATACCTCTATGGGATCTCTGGTTATTTTTTTTTTTGTTATAGACTCTAAGTTTAGCAACTACCCTTTCTACTTTCTCTTGCATATGTCGTTGTGTTAAAAGTTTTTGCATTCTGGAGTTATTATCAAAAACAGTTGCTTAAAACAGTCTTTCTAAACTCATGCATATTATCCAGATACTCCCTTATTTCCTCTGTAGCACTTTGCACTTGAGCCTGTTCTTGTTTTGGGAGATTTCTCCTATTCTGCATTACTTAACTCTTTGTCAGCCTCTGTAAATTATTATTGTTAGTTCTTAACCATATCTCTTTTTCATTTATCTAAACACTTTTTTTAAATGTCAGTTTCATTTTATCCCAGTCACTAGCTATAAGTTCTGAAAAAAATTCTGTCTTCCCTAATAGTTCTCATATAATTTCCATTACCCATTCCTTAAATGCCTCTTTTTTAACAGGTAGGTCTAATTTTTACTGCATTTGCCTGCATTCTTATTTTACTTGTTATTGGAGCTTGATGTGGGATAGTTATTGGATGTATATCAAGGCATTCAGTTTAAATGCACATGCTTCTATCTAGTCTAGGCTCTAAAACAAAGTTTACAAACCAAGAAAAAAATGTGTTACCGCAGAGTCTCCAACTCATGATTCAAGAAGGAAACAATCTTAAAAACACTCAAAAGCATTGAAACATTTGGTTTTAGCACTGTCATTTTAATAAATGCAAAACTTCTTCAGATAAAACAGTAAAAGTGACTTTTATTACCCTATTCACCTCTGAAAAAGTAAGGCAGAACATATCAACTTTACATATGTGCACTTTTACATTTCAACCCCACACAATAATTCAGGATTACAGTATATTAAGCATGCTTTTGTCCAGTCTTTCTATTCTTTCTATATTATAATACCTACATTTCTTAAAACTATAAAAGAAGAAAAAAAGGTACATGTTAACTTTAGTGTTTTTATAACACACAACAGTAACTGAAAATATTTACTTTATAACAAGCAATTTGTACCAGGCAATGTCCAATACAAATTAAAAGTGTTTCACTTACAGTTACTTTTCTCTGTAATTCACTTCAGTGTCCTTCCAAACATTTATGACATGATGTGGGGCAAATGTGTTTCTGTCCCCAGAAGTTTAACAAAGTCAAAAAGTTCATTTTTCAACTTTTTTTTGTGAAGCCATATTTCACAAACATGATCAATGCTTTACCATCTCTTATCTAATGACTAAATTCAGTGTTGGTGGTCTTCCTTCCAATACTCATGTTCAAGTACAAATTCTTCTGAGCTAATTCTTCTAATCAGCTCATGTGTTTCTGTATCTCAAGCATTTTCCTTTGGAACACTGGAAAAAGTTTCACTGGCAAAATCTCTCTATAAACTTTATTATCAGAAGAATGAGAAGCAGAGTCCCCTTCTGCTTGATGGCTCAACTTTTGTTGGATAAACTTTTGTATTTCCTCCTTAGCTTATTCTGCATCAAAAAATGACTTTGATCCTCCAGGAAAAAAAAAATTTGAAGACAGCTGGGTACAGCTGTTTGAATATCACACCAGATTCTCAACATTCTCAACATTGCTGGAATAAATATGTTTCTCTTCTGCTTGATGTATAGTGAATACTCATTTTCCACAGACATTCTACTCTCACTAATTTTAATACTTTGTGTTTTTTTGCCAGAGGTTTAGTCAGGACCAATTCTTTCTGCTGATATGATTGCATCTTTACTAATACTGCTATTGGCTGCTTTCTCATGGCCCAAATTGGAGTATACAGACAATGTGCCCTTTCAATTAACATATTCTACTATGGAATACAAGTCTAGTTGCCTATTTGCTCTTTCACAAAATTAACAGAGTCAGTTCCTTAGCTGTTTAAAGCTTGTTTCATTTTTCTAGCCTTTTGTCATTTGACTTGATGTACTCTTTCAAAGCTTTGTTAATTTAATCAGCTCTATTCGCATATGATTTATCTTTTTGTTTAGATTATTGAAAGACTTGTTTTCCATCAAAGCTGGATCTTGAACTGCCTTTTACTGAACAGCTACAGGATTCTTTCCAGTCAGTATTTTCCCTTCACATTTTCTAGCTGATTTTCTTTCAGCATCTTTCAATTTTTTTCTTTGCTGGTATCCAAAAACTGAATTTAATAATCTTTCAGTTTCTTTTTTCACAATGGAAGAGCTAAAATCAAGCTGTTGATTGTTGTGCAGCTGCCTTGGAATCCCAATTTAAGATGTATTTTGAGGCTGATTCTACCTTAGGAAATAACATACTTTTTTGAAAATTTTCATTTATGAGCAACAGGTAACACAGCTACTATAGGTATGGGGACTTCATATAAACCGACAACTGTTTTTGTTAGAACAAACTGCAACAAGTTGTGAAATGTACAAGCAAATGCATAACACTTGAACATGCATTATTCTGTGAAATATAGCTGACACACACACAAAAACATAAAACACTGTAAAGCTATGTGGCTGTTTACTCTCAAGCTGCAGCTAAGAGCTGAAACTAAAATTTAACATGCAGAACTGTGACTTGTTTTTGTCTTGAAGTTGGCATCTACATAGCACATCACAAAATGATGTTGTTACTTTCTGCTTTTACTGCATAGTATAAAACCAAACACTGATTCTAATCTGTAAATTAATACTATTGATCAGGGTGCTTAAAGATGAATATGCTTGGATGAATATAACAACTGGGATTCATCATGCATATTTTCGAATTAGGAACTATCCTAACAGACTTTTATGTTATGTCTGTCTTGACTTGGTTAACTGTGACCTTAAACCTAGAAAAAAAGTATAACATTTTCATACTTTATAGGCTGCAGCTTCATCTATGTATTATTTGAATCAAAATTCTTACAGTCTACAATTTTACCCAGCACTGACAACTTAAATATCTCATTTGATATGCTGTTTGTTAAAAGGTACATATGCACCATAATCAGTGGCCATTTGTATAAGTCAATTTACAGTGCAGTTATCTGTTAGTTTTATTTAGAAACAAATGAAAAATGTAGTTTACCATCTGCTATCGAACTGCTTTTGCACGTGTTCATAAATAGTAATAATTCACTCAGCATGCAGCTGGCAGTGAACATATTAACATATTTGTTTTCAGAAAGAGTTTCTTCATATAAGTGGATAACAATTAGATGTACATAATTTACACATTAAAAAAGGAGTGAAATCTTTCTTTTAGTAATAGTACAAAGAATGTTTTTTGTTGCATGGCCTTGTGCATTTTTTAAGTTACATCTTAATGTAGCCTTACTGCTGATAAAAGTATTTTTTCAATAAATATAGACAACTAGATATAGGTATGATTTCTACAATAAGTGAAATGGTTAGCAAACATTCTTATTTGTAACTAACCTTGCATTCCAGATAATGAAGCCAACTTGACAGATGATTATTTTCATTATAAACTAAGTGTGTGATCTGAAGGATCAACATTTTAGCAAAATATTACATTTAATTACCCATATAAAAAAATGTTTTCATGAAATTTGTCTGTATAATTTAATCAAAAACACATGCTTTATTGTAGACTACTATACACAGATATAATAAGTTTTTTTTTCTCTGTCAATTATTCAATTTTTAAAAAACAAAAAATATGTATCTGCTGCTTCCATTTCAGGTCCAAAACCTTAAATCAATATATCCGTTACTAATTCATGTGATAACTTAATAATTCAGGATTCAAGAAGCACTGCAGATGTTGTGTTAATAAAATGTGACACTACACTTGGTTTGTAGTGATATGATTTATGCATGTATGAAGAAGTTCAAATAAGTTACTTAATTCCTGAAGAACTGTTTAATCTATGACCACAAGCTAGCAAAATAAATCACACTTAAGCATCATTAGTATACAACTAAGATATTATCTGAATAAAAGAATGAAATACTTGACTTTGGCCAATTACTTTTCTTTACAGAATGTAGAAATGCAAAACTTTCCTTTTCTAGCATCTATCAAAATTTTTCATAGAAAAATAATAAAATGATGGTTTTCCTCTCTTGTGCCTGGCATGGACGACTTAGGATCCCTGGTGATGCATGAGTATCGTTGGCCCCCACAGTTCAGCCTTTGCTTTGGTGAACCTTTACAGTAAGTTATTTGAATAAACCTCCCTTCCAGTACTCCCTTCTCCTCTCACCCTCTGCCACAGTGTACCCTCTAGGCCACTCCGCTCTATCTTTCTAGGTCTAGCTTTCCAGGCAATTGATTTTACCTGACATCTGTTTCTGATTGTTTTTTTTTTTCCTTCTCCTAACCCTTCCATACTGGGCTCAATTACTGAATTGCATTCCTCTTTCTTTACTACTGTCTCTCCCCTCATTGTCTCCTTTCCTGCTCTATGAATCTAAATCGCATTCCCTTCTCCCATCATGCCTTGCACTGTTTAAACTCAGCACTTGTAGTTGGGACTCTTTCTTTCCTCTCCTGTGCTTGGCATGGACCACCTAGGACCCCTGGTGATGCATCAGTATCGTTGGCCCCCACAGTTCAGCCTTTGCTTTGGTGAACCTTTACAGTAAGTTATTTGATGTAGCTATTCTGTTTACTACTGCCTTATTATTTGAGCATACTGTCTTTAATTGTAAGCAATTGAAGTATCTCCTCATTATTTAACTTCTTCTCACTATTCAACTGCTCTTAGGCTCATCTAGAGCATACTGTTTGGTGTTCGCTTTATGAAGCTGTTTAATGTACTGCTGCCATACTAGATGAACTTACTGTCTCAAACATTCTTAATTGCTTGCCTCATTAGTAACTGTTGCCTCATTATTTTACTGCTTTAGGACTCATATAGACCATACTGTTTTGCGTTGTTTTAAAATAACTGTTTTAGTGTAGTGCTGCCTTATTAATAGAGCATTTTGTCTTAGACATGTTTAATTGAAGCTTGCCTCATTAATTAACTGTAGCCTCATTACTAGCTGTTTTTGGGCTCGTCTTGAGAGTACTGTTTAGCATCAGCTTAACGAAGTGATGCCTCTTTATCTAATGCATACTATTCATTAGAATACTTAGTCGTAGTTCAGCTGCACTAGTTACATGTACGGGGCTAGTCAGGAATTAGATTCTGTGGCCAGATAAGGAAATACAATTTGTGAGAGTACATGTTAGTGGAGCTTTTCGCAAAAGCACATACAGAGCTACAAGGGACTTATGCAAGTGATTTATACAGTCCCGCAATATTAGAATCTGTTTGAGCCTGCATTTATAGCTTCAGGAGACTCTGAGGTCTGTTAAAACACAGTCACATGCTGCTGCAACTCTGTCCACCATTTTAAACTACAAGTAAATGCTAATACTGTTATTAGAGGTTGGCATTCATTCAAGTGTCTCCATCCTGTTTAGATCAGCTTACACTACATATCGTGTCTAGAGCGTACTGTAGTTTTACTCATACAGTATTGCCGCACAGGTACATCAATCACACTTGGCTTCAGCTCCAAGCTGTAATAACATCTATCCCTGTAAGCACCATACAAAATATAGTTTTTTGGTTTTTGGTAACCTGCCTAAAGTGACATCTTTATAATTTTCCCAACCCCAGCCTGTATATGTACACGGGCGATTGTAATATGTGTTGGGGTGTTCATCATAAGAAAGGAAGCAGTGTGTTGTCTTTGAGTAGCTGTTTGTATAACAATCCATAATAATTGTATCTCCAGTATATTGGCCTCTGAAGTAAATCTAATGATGTAAATGGATGTATATGTCATACTTGAAGGGCATGCAGATAATTGCTCCTGACACATTGTTTTATATAACAAGTCTCACTCTGCAACCTCCTTCTCACTTACTGCCTACGCTCAGCATGGCTTTAGACCCTCCTATAGCAACACCACTGCAATACTGTCTTTCACTAATACAGTGAACCACTACAGAAACAAGGGTCTTTTTGTATCTTCCATACTCTTAGACCTATCAAAAGCTATTGGCATGGTTAATCACAAAATGCTTCTCAAAACTTTATCAACCCTAAACATCAGCCCCATCCTCTATCTCATGATTCAGCAGATATTTATCAGACTGACAACAGGCTGTCCTATGGCAAAACCAATTGTCCCCTCTGTTACCAGTATCCTTAGGTGTCCCCCAAGGTTCCATCCTTGCCTCACTGCTTTTCTTTCTTTTTACCAACCAGTTCTCTTCCTCCACACTCTCTGCCTAAGTAGTACAATATGCTGATGACACCACCCTTATATGTGCCACTCCCACAATAAAAGAACTGCATATCCTAACCCAAAATAACTTTACCTTAGCTGAAACATGGTATACTAACAAAAAAAAAAAACTTATTCTGTTCAGACCAGGTAGGTCCCCCCTCCAGACAACGTTTGCATAACTTCCAAAGATAATATCCAGATCTGTCCAACCTTACACACTAAACTGCTAGGTGCGGAAATTGACAACAACCTGAGATTTGACATCCACATAGCTCAAACCATCAAGAAAGTAAACAAAAATCTTGGCCTCCTCTACAGGAACAAACATTTTATCACTAGACATACCAAGGCCACAATAGCAAGGACTCATCTTGTGTCCATCCTCCTCTATGCCTCCCCAGTCCTGACTAACCTCCGCCAGGCTGATTTAAACAAAATGTAATCTTTCCACAACAAGACAGCCAAGTTTGCTACTGATGCCTCATACAGATCACATCACTGTCTATCTTTAAAGCAGCTTAACTGGCTTGAGCTCCCTTCAACTTCTGCTACTCAGTCAATTGTCAGTAGCACACACGTTCTACTATCTTACTGACAAAACTCCTGCACTCCAGGATCTAATTCAACCCTTCACTACTGCTAGACCCTTAAGATCTACTAACCAGAACCTCATAAAAGTCAACAAATATAAGAATGATGCTGGTAAGTATCTCTTTGGTTGCACTACTGCAAGAGCCTGGAATACACTACCTAGCCAGATAACTTCTAATAACTCTACTATACAGTTTAAAAAGCTCCTGAAAACCCACTATTCTAACAACTGGCTATGCTCCTGTTACTCCGCAGGGTAAGACACAAACAATGTATAAAAGGATAAAAGTGAGAGTACTGGTAAGTTATTCCAGCTCTCTGGTAAAACTGCTATTCCGATCATACCTTAAAATATGTCACCGCTGTAGAAATTTATAGTATAAGCCAAGGACCTATTTAACAGATAGTCATCAAACACTATCTGTGGTCAGTAGCAATTACCAATGCATGTTTTCATCTTAAAATTATAATGTTTGATATTTGCCTCTACTGCACTGAACTTTTTATTGTTACCTTCATTATTTTTTGAATTTGTTTACTTTATTGTGTGTGTAATTTTTATTATATGTTTAATTTTACTTATGTAATGTAACTTGAGCTTTTCTCCCTGGGCCTCCGCTGAAAAGGGACCTGTGTCCAGTCGGACTTTCCCGGTTAACAAATGTAAAATAAAATAAATAAAAATAAAATAAATGAACTGATTATGCAATCTCATGTCCCTTAACCAAGTAACTTTCATTCAGTACATCTTACAGCAACTAGACAACTGTCTAGTACTCATGAGCTTAGTGCAGCCCTACTCAAACAGCAGGCCACTAAGACCCTCCAACAAACTACTACTCAAAGTAACTAAATCTAATAATTGTTATAGTAACTCTCTGTTCTCCCACCAATTGTCAAAGTCCTGGAATTCCATGCCTCAGGCAATACTAAATTCTAGCAACACATCCAAATTTAAACTACTGGTTAAGGAACACCTAACCAAAAACTGGCTTTGCTCCTGCGCTAATCCAGGTTGATGATTCTGTCCTTCCTTCTTCTTACAGCCAAAATAGGTCTTCCCTTACTAAATTCTAACATCCAAAATATCACTTGTTTCATGGAATTCCAGTTTCTTTCTACCTATCCCAAGCTCACTACTGTTTATCTCCCTATCCCAAGCTCACTACTGTTTATCTACCTATCCCAAGCTCACTACTGTTTATCTACCTATCCCAAGCTCACTACTGTTTATCTACCTATCCCAAGCTCACTACTGTTTATCTACCTATCCCAAGCTCACTACTGTTTATCTACCTATCCCAAGCTCACTACTGTTTATCTACCTATCCCAAGCTCACTACTGTTTATCTACCTATCCCAAGCTCACTACTGTTTATCTACCTATCCCAAGCTCACTACTGTTTATCTACCTATCCCAAGCTCACTACTGTTTATCTACCTATCGCAAGCTTCCTACAGTTTCATCTTATTCCCTCCTTCTTGTACTTCATCTCAACATTGCCTTAGCTATCACTGTCTAAAACCAGTAACCCTGACATAGCAACAATCAGCCATATTCTTGTTCATATACCATACACGCATCTCATAAATATTTACCACCAAAACCATGATATTGATCTACTGATCAGTTATTTCTCTATGATTGCACACGTTATTTCATGCTAGTTTATTTGTTAGCATTCTTTTTTCCACTTGATATTACTCTCTCAGTTTTAATTGTTTATGTATAAACTATTTACTACCTATTTTACCAAAGTTGCATATTCTTGATTGTTATTGATTTCTTGTATTGTTTTAATGTGTTTTTGTAATGGAGATTTTCTCCCTTGACCTCAGCTGAAAAAGGACCACTGACCCAGTCAGACATCCCCGGTAAAGAAATGTAAAATAAATAAAATAAATCTGCTTATGTATTAAATACTACAGGCCTACTTTAAGTCATCATTATAAGTAATACATATAAAATCTTTCTTTCCATGTAAAAATGCTGTATTAACAGTACTTTTATTTGTATCATCACAAAAGTTTTGTGGTACTAGGAATTCACTAAATATTCCAGGATGACTACATTCTTATACTATAGGGAAAACAGAATTTGAAGTAATGGTTCTACTTATGTTAAGCCAAAAAAGACTAATAAGAGATCTGATAGTATCTATGTCTGTCACAGTAAACTTCACTTGACATTAATTTCTTTATTACCCTCTCTAAAAAGGTTACTAATGAGATGTTTATGTGACATAAAAGAAGTCTGAGTGTCTTTAGCGTGTCTCATCATTTACTGAATACGTATACACATGGATTTAGCACAATGTTACTAAATTTATGAATAAGAACAAATATTCTTCTACTCTACAACATATAGAAATAAACTAAGCATTTCTGATTTATAATGGCATCATTAGGGCAAGTGTGGGCAAAGCTTTCTATTAGCCAGGCTGTAAACTAGTTTCATGTTCTTCCCATTAGATTTTCAATCTGAGAAACTACAAAGAAATTAAAAAAGTGCTGTCTAAATCAGAATATCATGCAGACTTTACTGACAAATGTAGATGATATCAGTAGTGCATTATAAGATTTAATCTAGTATTGAGAACCATGTCTAATAGCACTGCAACATAAAACATTTTCTATAGAGCAAATATTGTAAAATTCAAGAAATGAAAGGCAACAAAACAAAATTAAATACATGCCATCACTAATGAAGTAATCCTTGAAATAACATTTTTGCAACTATCTAGCAACACTGAAGAAACTGCAAATATACCTAAGAGCTTTAATATGCTTTAGAATACTTATCAATGAAAACATTCTGTTCATTGTTAAATGAAAGCTATAAAAATGTTTTATATGACACTGAATATGCACATCTCACAATCTTAAGGGGCTCAGACATTTTAAAGCATCACACAAGCACATCTCTCTCTCTCTCTCTGTGTGTGTGTATATATATATATATATATATATATATATATATATATATATATAGGTTCATATGTTCATAGGTAGGTACTAGGCTATCGGCCCAAGGGCCTACGTAAGCCTAGCCAACAAGGTTCCCTGGCTTACGCCACCCAAGAAAGTTAATTTCCTACACCCCTGTCATGCAGAGCCACCGAAGGGATCTCCGGGGTGTATTTCCTATTTCCCATCCACTCATCAAGATTTTTCTTGAAGAGTGCTAATGAAGAACCTTGCTTGACATAGATGGGTAGCTTGCTCCAGAGTATAGGAAGTCTCTGGGACAGGAATCTATCCCTCCAGCATGTCCTGTTTATTGTGGTGACAAGGTTTAGGTCCCTAGAGCATGTAGTTTGAAGGGATTGGGATTTCTTTAGGTGCAGCATGTCCAACAGCTCTGGGTTTGACATAGCTTTATATGTTAGGCAGAGGTCACTTAGGAGTAGGCGATATGCTACGGAGTAAAGCTGGAGTTTTTTGAGGCGGTCAGTGTAGGGCATTAATTTGAGGTCAGTAATCCTCTTTGTGAGGTACTTCTGTGGCCTTTCCAGCTGCTGCAGATGTCTTCTGAGGTATATTCCAAAAGAGGCATTGTACTCTATAATGGGCCTAATGAGTGATGAGTAGAGGGGAACAATGACCTCTTTTTTCCTGGATGAGAACCCTTTTATGATGAGGTGTGCCATGTAGAAGGACTTCCTGACTACTGTGGCGATGTGACTATCAAAGGAGAGACTACTGTCCACCTGGGTCCCAAGGTCTCTTATCACGCATTCAGTGTTAAGTAGATGGCTGCCTATGTGGTAGTTCATGGGTACAGAGTTCTTACCAAAGGGGATGACATTGCACTTTTTGGCACTGAGCTTGAGGCCATGGCTCTGACACCAGGCATCTGTCTCAGTGAGGCCCTTCTGTAGGATGTCCACATCATTTGGGGACTTGAGTATGGCTCCCAGTTTGCAGTCATCTGTGAACTTCGTCAGCCAGAGGCCTTCTGTGTTAGCCTGTACTTCAGAGAAGTAGATACCAAACAGGAGAGGTCCCAGAACGGAACCCTGGGCACTCTAGTTGTCACTGCCTTGAGGTCAGATTTGGAGTCTGCAACTTTTACAGTGTGGGTTCTGTCAGTGAGCCAGTTGGCAACTCATCTTGTGATGTAGGGATTTTAGCTATAATTCCAGAATGGGGGATGGTGTTGAAAGCCTTGGCGAGGTCAAGATAGGCTGTGTGAACCACCTTACCCTCATCCATGGCTTTGGTGACTGCCTTAAAGAAGTTGATCAGGTTCAGGAGGCATGATCTGCCTTTCACAAACCTGAACTGGGTGGGATCCAGAGTTTGGAGGTTACCAATGTCTTTTTTTATGAGTTCCATGATGATACATTCCATGGCCTTGCAGACCAGGCTTGTCAGGCTAATAGGTCAATAGTTCCCGGGATCAGTGGTGGCTCCCCCTTTGTGGAATGGGATAACAGTTGCTGTGCGCCATTCAGTGGGCACAAAGCCTGATGCGAGGCTATTATTGAACACGGTGCTTAAGTGGGGAGCCAGTTCATTCTGAAGTTTGTGTAAATCGCAGCCTGGGATGTTGTCCGGTCCCATGGATGCTGTGTTTTTGGCTTTAGAGAGTGCAGCTTTTACCTGCATAGTTGTGATTACAGGGACTCTGCATTCTTCCTGTATAGATATGGTCCCTTTAGGGGGTGAGATGGGGGTAAGGTTAGCACTGAACCGATCTGCCAGGATGTTTTTCAATATCAGTTGGTTCTGTAATTTTCGTACCTTTGTGCTGTAACTCAGAGCAGATCTGGGTGTTGCCATCTAGATTCTTGACATAGCTATAGAATGTTTTGTGGTTGTCCTTGGATTTAGTGGCATTTTTGTTTTCGTAGCTAGCTTTGGAGGATCTTATAAGGGATCGCAGCTTCTTACTGAGGCTGACCAGGGAGCTCCTCCACTCATGGGATTTTACTCTCTTTTGCAACAGTTTCTTCCTTCTGTTGTACAGTTTGTTTATGGCAGGGGACTACCAGATTGGCTTCCTTTTTTTGGAGGATAGCGTCTTGGTTCTGTTTGGGATAGCCCGATCCATGAACTCGTGTAAGTGCTTATAGAGTGCATTTGTGTAGGATTTAGCAGTTGTATATGTTTGTATGTATATAGACCTAACTTGTAAAGACCTAAATTGGGCCATAAATAATTCCTACCTTATAAAGAGAACCCAATAACGTCTCCACTTCTTTAGGAGACTTCATACAGCTAACCTCCCCCCACAGGACCTACTTAACTTCTACACAGCCTCGATTTAAAGCATACTGACAAAAAACATTGTTGTTTGGTATGGAAATCACTCTCAGTATGATCGGAAGCCACTGGATAAGATCTTTAAACAGGCCACAAAAATCAATGGCTCCAACTTTCAATCCCAACAGGACATATATTTAAACAGATGCTATGGCAGAGACCAAAAATTACTGAGGAATATACACCATTCGGCTCATGGACTGTTCGAACTCCTGCCAGCAAGGAAGCGCTACAGAAGCATTAGATGCAGGACATCCAGATTCCATAACAGCTTCTTCCCACATGTTGAATAATAAACCCATAGACTGCTGAATAATAAACCCATAGCCTTACCCCCTAAATGGGTAAAATATTATTTATGTGCAATATGTCATTGTTATTTACATAACCCTCTGCATAGTTCACTTTGTACATCTCTATCTGCACTATGAAAACCTTAACCTGTAAGCCTATGGCATATATTGGTGGTGGGCAAGTTTTACATGTGTGCCTCTTTTATTTGTTTATAGTACCCTTTTATATATCCCTATATTTCTACTGAGTCTGTTCCTGTTGTTGAATTTGTTGTGTTTCTGCAGTAAAAAAAGCTTTCAGTTTTTTACTTTATTTTTAGTATCTTATTTTGATTTTTATTTTGGTCGACTATATATAAAATTCTGTCTCCTGGCTGCCACTCTAACCCTCCCCCTACCCAAATACATCCCCTCTAGAATCAGCTACCCTACTGAATAAACACCTTATCGACACTATTCAAGTGCTCTTACCATCCAATGGTAACACTACAACCCAATCTGTGCCTCCCTATCCATCCAACAATAACCCCTTCACATTTCAACCTGTTCCCACTATTTATATCCGATCTCTACTTCTTAAGCTAAAACCTTCCTCCTCTTCTAATGATAATTTACCTCCTTCCTTCCTCAAACTGGCTGCTGACTCAATTGCATACCCAGTGTCTATACTAATCAATAGGTCCATTCAGGAATCCACTGTACCCATCCATTGGAAATCATTTTTTACTATACCCCTACACAAAGTGGTAAGTCTACTGACCCATCTAACTACCGTCCCATAGCTATCCTATCCTCCCTATGTAAAATACTCGAAAAATGCATCCACTCCAGACTAATAAAACACCTCCTCTAAAGCAATCTTCTCACAACCACACAGCATGGCTTTCGTCTCAACCATAGCACAACTACAGCCCTGCTATCCTTTACCATACCATAGCTGAGGACCTAGATAACAACAAAGGCATATCCTGTCTCTTCTTAGACCTTTCCAAAGGGTTTGATACTGTCTCCCATCCATTACTGTTATCTAAACTTGCCTGTCTCAATCTATCTTCCTCCTCCCTTTCCAGGTTCTCCAGTTACTTATCCTGCAGGCAACAGTCAGTTAAATGGCTGTCTTCCTCTTCTCCATTCCTACCTGTCCCTACAGGAGTACCCCATGGCTCCATCCTGGGCCCCCTCCTCTTCTCCATTCCTACCTGTCCCTACAGGAGTACCCCATGGCTCCATCTTGGGCCCACTCCTGTTCAATATCTTCAATAATGACCTCCACACAGCATGCAAACAATCCTCCCTCATACAATATGCTGACGGTTCAACTCTCATCTTTGTCTCTGATAACATCTCTGAACTCCATACACTCACTCAACACACCTTTTACTCTACCAAACAGTGGCTAACCAGTAACTTACTCATCCTTAACCCAAAAAAGACCAAACTCCTCCTATTTCTTCCCCGTTCTCTGACTCACCACAAATCCTCCTTTTCCATCACTTCTTCAAATAACATAATCATTAAACCTGATATTCACACTAAATTGCTAGGAGTCATCATTGATGATGAACTCAAATATAATATGCACCTTCTCCAATGCATAAAAAAGACAAACCAGAAACTAGGTTTACTTTATCGTAACAAAAAAATTCTAACTCCAAATGCTAGACTCTCCCTTGCTCAAGCTCTCCTCCTCCCCTCCCTTCTTTATGCCACCCCTATGTTCACCAACATTCAAACCATAACCTTAAACAAACTCCAACAAACTTATCATAAGATAGCTAGAGTCATCACAGACTCTCCATACAATACTCATCACTGCTTGACTCTTACATCCCTCCACTGGCTTGAGTTCCCCCACCTTCTGTTGCTATCACAATTTCAAATGTTACACTTCATTCTCTAAAAACCTTCATCTTGTCCTGTGCTCTTTTCTTTCATCTCTGTCTACACACCTGCTCGTACTCTTCGTACCTCTAATCAACAACTACTACACACCTACCAACCAAAAAAAGCAGTAGGCAAACTCTTGTATAAATACTCCACTGCCCAAACGTGGAACATATTTCCTAGAGACCTATGCTCCACCATTCACCCATCCCACTTTAAAGAAAAATTGAAACTCCATCTGCTTAACTCCAAAATCTGTCCCTGTCACGACCCAACCTAACTCCTCTTCCACTTCCTTGGGTACACCTCTCAGCACCCCCTGCTCTACAAACTTTTCCCCATACTTGAGGAAACTTATTTCTGCTTAATACTTAAATCTTATGGAACAAACTCTTTTTGTAAATATGTAAATAAATCATAACCCTGATACCGTAGGAGAGACATAACTACAAGTATGTAAAATGATCTCTTTTTACTTTTGTCTTTTAAATACTACTGTATAATTTCAGTTTTTGATCACATTAATCACATGTTAATGCATAAGTTACCAGTTTTGCTGTCTTCAAAATGTCTTTTTTTTTAACTTTTATTCAATTATTGTTCACATGTTAATGCATACGTTATCATTTCAATGTACGTATAATCTCTGTTTTTTTCTTGGAGCTTTTCTCCTCGGGTCTCCACTGAAAACAGGTCACAAGCCTAGCTGGACCAACCGGGTTAACAAATGTCAATGAATAAAATAAAATAAATCAATATTTAAATTTTTATTGATTTAATTTATCTTCCTTCTGTAAACTGTCATTCTTATGGTACGAGCCTGATTATCGAAATTTCATGCAGTGATACACAATTTTTCCTCTGTGTTGATCTGTATGACAATAAAGTTTACTTTGACTTTAATATAATTGAGTGATCTTCGCAACAGTGATCAGTTTAGGGTGAAAACTCATATGAGTAAACACTCACAAAAGGAACAATTATTACTTTCTTTTATTTTACTTTTCTTTTTTTTTTGCAGCAACCCCTTGCTCATTATATATACTAACTTGAGATCACATAAAAGCGGGTTAAGGTACATTCTGTTATTGCATACCGTGATCCCATTCAAAAGACCATAGGCAGAAAATCCATTAGGAAGAATGTTTGCTCAAGAGTGTTCAAAAATGTTTTTTTTTTTTTTTTTGGCAAGAAAAAGCATTTGCTCAATTGAGTGTTCACTTCTCCTAGTTGTAACTATATATATATATATATATATATATATATATATATATATATATATATATATATATATATATATATATATATGTGTGTGTGTGTGTGTGTGTGTGTGTATATATACATCTCTCTCTCTCTCTCTCTATATATATATATATATATATATATATATATATATATATATATAGCTATATATACATTTATTTATTTATTTATTACATTTGTTTAGTGGGGAATTCCGAGTGGACACAGGTCGTTTTTCAGTGGAGGCCTGGGGAGAAAAGCTCCACAGAAAGACATAGTAGATGGCAAACAATAACAATCAAGGTATGTATACAGTAGAGGTGATCATGACATGGAGAAATACAGGAGCAAATTATGTACAATTGAGTAGTAAGCTGTAATGACAACATTGAGAAATAAGAAGTAAAACACATTGCTACAAATTTTCTAAACAGTAACGAGATAACAGTAATAATAGACTAAATGATAAGTAAATCCTGGAAGGATTAACAGGCAGTGAGTAATCTTCAGTTCAGTTTTATAGTGATAGAGAGGATACTCTATCTAAATCTGGGAAAAGAGAGAAGGGTTGGGAAAGTTTATTAATCGGGGTTTGGACAAGGACAAAGCCAGTGAGAATTTAGGTGAGATTTAAGTGCAGTCTTAAAAAGACTGCAGGAAGGAAGGGTAGTTATGGTAGTAGGAAGGCTGTTCCAGAGCTTGGATATAGCGCAGGAAAATAGTGCTTCATCTGCTGAGTTTTTGGCTTTGGTTGCCTGGAGTGGATTTTTTGTTGCAGGGGTGCAGTGCTCTTGAAGAGTGGTAGGGTTGGAGAAGTGTATGGAGCAATGGGATTCGGAGAGGGTGGTTTACTAGTTTATGAGCAAACGTGAGTTGAGTTTGGTGCAGGAGTTGTGGAAGTTCAAGCCAGTCAAGTTCTCTAAGGGAGACACAGTGGTGGCTGCAGTAAGAGGCACCAGTGGCACATTTTGCGATTTTATTGTAGCAGGCTTCGAGTTTGTATAGGTCTGACTGTCTAAGATTTGTAAGTATAGGTGATGCGTAGAGTAGGGTGGAGATTAGTTGGGAATTGGTGATAGAGATTCTTGCTGGTTTGGTGAGGTATTGGCAGCTTCTATATAAGGCACCTAGTTTTTTGTAATTTTTTTTATTATTAGTGATATGTGGATGTCAAATTTGAGATTATTGTCTATCTGTATACCAAGTAGTTTTGTGTGGACTGTTGGTAAAATCGAGGTATTATCCTTGGCTTGAAGGTGTGAAATGTGGGGTGTTTGGGGTAGATTTGGGGGATTGAAAGATGAGGAGTTTGGTTTTATTTGGATTGAGGAGAATCTGGGTATTAGATAGCCAGCTTTCAACTGAAGAGAAAGATTCTTGGGTGATCTGTTGGAGTTTTGTTAGAGCTGGGACTGAGCAGATGAGGGTGGAATCATCTACGTACTGTATGAGGGAGGCATGTTTGGTGGCAGTGTGCAGGTTGTTGGTGAAAAGGGAGAAAAATAGGGGGCCAAGGATGGAGCCTTGGGGAACCCCGAGAGTAACAGGGAGACGAGTGGATAGATTGTTGTTCCAGATGACTGATTGCTGGCGGCCTTGTAGATAGCTGTGGAACCAGTTTGTGGCTGGTGTGGAGAAAGAGCAGTTGGACAGAGCAGAGAGTAGTAGATTGTCTGACACAATGTCAAAGGCTTTAGATAGATCCAGAAATACAGCAGAGGAGAGGTGGCCATTGCTTCTGTGATGGAGGATAGTGTTGGTGAAGTAGAGGAAAGCAGTTGTCGTGCTGTGGTGTGGTCTGAAACCATGCTGGGTACTGGAGAGGAGGTTATTGTTAAGGAGGAATTTGGAGACCTGTGAGTTGATGCATTTTTCGAGTATCTTGGAGAGGGGGGAGAGGATGGCAATGGGGCGGTAGTTGGAGAGGTCAGTGGAGGGGCCACCTTTGTGGAGGGGAATGATGTGTGATATTTTCCATAGCGTGGGTTCATATGATTCAGATATGGAGCAGTTGACTAATATGGAAATAGGATAAGCTAGGACATCAGCTGCTATCTTTAGGTATTCAGCAGGCAGGTAGTTGGCTGCTAGTTTTGTGGGTTTTAGTTTTGACAGGAGTCTTTTTCTGTAGGATAGAGAGAGAGAGAGGTCTACTAAACTTCACCAAATCCCATTTCACTGACATTCATTTCACTGAGACCAAATCATCTAAACTTCAGAACACTGACAACTCATTTCACTGAATCTCATTTCACTGACAGCTTAAACTGTTAAATTTCACAAGCCTAAATGGGAAACCATACACAAACAAACTCTCAAAACGAATGGCTACCTCTTTTCAAAACTTAAAAACTACTTACATAGCCTCTTACTAAAAACAGACAATATAAAACCAAACTAAGTAGGGGGCTACACCCTCCACACCCCCAAACTATATATACTAACTCCAGATCACACTACAGTGGGGAACAGGGCATAAACATTTTACTTGCCTCAAAGTACTTTACACAGTGCCACATCAAGTCTATAGCTTACAATTCAGTGAAATGAGATTCAGTGAAATGAGTTGTCAGTATTGTGAACTTTAGGTGATTTGGTCTCAGTGAAATGAATGTCAGTGAAATGGGATTTCAATGAAGTGAAGTAGACCTGTGTGTGTGTGTGTGTGTGTGTGTGTGTGTGTGTGTGTGTGTGTGTGTGTGTGTGTGTGTGTGTGTGTATATATATATATATATATATACATATATATATATGCAGAGCTATATGTACATTAATATCTATATATATATATATATATATATATATATATATATATATATATATATATATATATATATATATATATATATATATATATAAATATATATAGATATCCACACTTGCAGACACACACACACACACACACACACAAACACAAACACAAACAAACACACACACAAAAATAAGCCTTTTTCAGCTATATATTTTACTGTTACAGAGCCTAGAAAAAAAGACAACATTGCTCCTTACAGTGAAAAAGACTGGGTCAATAGCTCAAAATGGTCATTTATAACATAGTCAGGGAAGTGTAGTTTAAATAATTTGTGTGATATGTTTTACAATATTAAATAATAATGGCAACACCAGGAAGCACTGAATGTTACTTCTTTGCTAAAGGTGGGTCATGTTTTAATGATGTGATGCAGATATACCTCTCAATTGTACAAATTTTCTCAGAATGTCAAATTTTTGTCTAATATTTTTGCTCAGTTCCTTATAAAATTGGTGACTTTCTGGCAAATCATTGAGTACAGAAGTCACAAAATAATACTAATGACAGACATTTGAGTTTCAGACTTCATATCCTTACAAAAATACATACACATGCAAAACTTGCTATTCTAGCAAGAATCTAAGTTTATATGAGCAATATTAAACTATGTACCTATGTTTGAGCATTTGTCATCACATTATTTTTGGCTTTGTCCAGTTCTTTTGTACTGAGAGGTTGAGTGGTATGGATGCAGTCTAAAGACACACATCTTCTGTTGTGAGGTGTGTCAATTAAATTTAATAAAGCATTTCATATTCCTCACACTAGCATTCTGTGCAGTAGAATTATAGACAATTTTGATTCATACATCTCTAAGCAGATCTTAATTCGACTGTCTGATGTCCATCCAAAAGTGATCCTTGAGTGATATTTTTGCTGCGGTAGCGTTGTCGCCTCACAGCAAGACGTTGTGCGGCTGTGCCGTTCGATTCACAACTAGAGCGTCTTCTGTGTGGAGACATGATTGGATGGGTGTACCTTCATTGAAGGTTGTGCATCAGGGCTGGCAAACTCGGCACGTAAAAGAATCTACTGCCAATCATTAGCGGAGCGGAGTTCCGCTGTGGTGACCCCTAACCGGGAAAAGCCGAAAGACAAACAAAATCGCCTCACTAAGTCATGCACGTATTGCTACTCAACCTTGATTTTCTTTACTAATTTTTTCATTGGTGTTAGGAATTTAGTTGTGCATTCCTGAAGAACGTTAGAAGCATGCAAGCACTCAACATGATAATTTTTCAATATGCATATCCTAACAATACCTGAAAAGTAAGCATAACTGGTATAGGATATCAGACTTAAACTTTAAAATAAAACAGACGTATCTTTATGCAAACTGGCACAAGTGATATTAAACTGATTACAAACTAGGCATCATCTTTTGAAGGTAGTACACTGCATCCAAGATCTGGGAGCAATTTTTCACACAAAAGATACCATACATAGTAAAATATAGCAGGATCTTGTTTATCATATCATAAGGGCAATCAATATTTGGAAGGCAGAAGAGCTAAGCCACAATGTAGAATAAACTTCAAAGAGTAGGTGATGTATACCTGTAGTGTTATAAAAATACATAAAACCTAAGCAACTTAAATAATTCAGAATTTTTAGACTTAAGAAAATTGCTTACAGATTCATAAACTACAGGATTTATTACTCAAATGTACACTACAAGGTTCTAAGAGTGGAGCTGTAGGGACTTCTAAGAAAATAAAGATATGGTTACATTTGATAGTTATTTTTTACTTTTTAGGGGGTGTTTGCAAAGTCAGCCCAATGGCTCCCATATCCTGCAACCAACTGGCTCACTTGCTCCTATACCTTTGCTAGAACCAGCCCTGAAGACAGACTTCCCGCCAACTAACTTAATACATCAGTGTGTTCATCTTTTGAAAGTAAAAGTCATGTACTGAAGAGTGAGCCAGTTTGCAGATCCTGCAGACTATCATAACCCCCTATTCCATCATTGGCTCATGTGCTCCACAGATTCTGTGTCCAAGGTATTGCGTACATACATGTCAATTCTCATGGCCAAGCACCACTTCATAGGCATGTTAAGTTCATTTCTGTGGATAATACACATGTACTCCTGCAGGTGTCACCAGTGCAGGAAGTTGAGACATATTCTTCCACTCACAATGACTGTACATATATATATTTATATTTATATATATATATATATATATATATATATATATATATATATATATATATATATCAATCATCATCATCCCGTTTTTCCCATTTACATGGGGTCAGGGTATCGTATTAACTGTCGCCAACTCTCTCGATTCAGTGCCACTCTCCTGCCTTCTTCAACACTCATGCCTGACTGTAGCAGATCTTCTTTCACACAATCCATCCACTTCTTTGCTGGACGCCCTCGCTTCCTCTTACCTTCTTCCTGTCTGTCCCAAATCTCACTCACCAGATTGTCTTCTGCTTTTCTACACATGTGCCCATACCATCGTAATCTGTTTTCTTTGATCTTTTCTGCAATTGGAGCTACTTTGGCTTCTGCTCTTATATCCTCATTTCTTTGTTTGTTCCACAGTGTGCATCCTACCACCTTTCTCAGGCACTTCATTTCCATCACCTCTAGCTTCTTCAACTGTTCTGCCTTTACTGCCCAGGTTTCTGTACCATACAGTAGTACTGGTCGCATCACTGTCTTGTACACCTTACTTTTCAGCTTCTTTGGCATTCTTCTGTCATATACTACACCTGATACTCTATGCCAGTTGGCTGCAGCCCCTCTGATTCTGGCTTTGACCTCTTCATTCAGACTACCCTTCTCCTCAACCACCCCTCCCAGATACTTATAGCTTGGTTGGAGTTTTCAGTTAGTTTTTATTGATTGTTTTTTCTGTTTGACCTTCTCTCTCTTTGTCTTTATATATATATATATATATATATATATATATATATATATATATTTATTTATATGTTTACATGTGTGTAGACACACACACACACACACACACACACACACACACACGCACACACACACACACATATTTATATATATATATATATGTGTGTGTGTGTGTGTGTGTGTGTGTGTGTGTGTGTGTATGGTCTATTTTATATATTCAAAGTCTTAAATGTTCGAATCACTAAAGATCAAACTTTAGTGATCGAACATTTAAATGTTTGAATATTTTAAAAAATAAAAAAAAAAAACTAAAGGGTGTAAGCAGGGGGACAAGCCCTCCTGCAGCCCCCACACCCCCGCTACTTAAATATACCAACTCCAATATCGTGCTACAGTGTAGGAAATGGGAAATTTTCCATTTCCGCACTGTAGCACACTGAAGTGTGATCTCGGAGTTAGTATATTTAAGTAGTAGGGGTTGTGGGGGATAGCAGCCCCCACATGGGTGGTGCAGGGGTGCTTGCCCCCCTACTTACACCGTTTACTTTTTCTTTTTGTAAATATTTATTTTTACTATATTTGAACATTTAATTGTTTGATCACTAATGTTAGATCTTTAGTGATTCGAACAATTAAGCGTTCGAATATATAAAAAAGACCCATATATTAGCTTTGGCAGACCAAGTTGGATACAAGTTAACAATATAATATAATAATATAATATAAAGCATTACGTTCTCTGGATAAGAATATTTAACTTATTAAAACACAGCACTGCAGACACTCATCAGTGAGCAGTTAATTTAACAAGCACTAAACAACTTGGACAGTAATGAAGTAAAACGATATCTGATGAAGTACTCTGAATGAAAAGAGGTGTTCTCTAATTCTATAGTCTGTCAAGGTAGATGCTTGGTTGGAAAGTGCCAAATAAAATGCATCAAATGCAGCTGTCACAGAATATGGCTGCATCCCTGCTTGCTCTTCCAATTCTGGCATACCACTTCTCATTCCCCTAGACTGCATGCTGTTAAGACACTACCATGATAGTCTGAGATATGTTACTACTTCCTTTGTTTATCATTTCTTGACAATACCTGAGTTTCAGGACAAAACTGATTTATCTTTATTTTTCCAATGACATGATTCTATGCTCATTACTGTATTTGCAGCTGGAAAAAGTGTTCTGAGAAACTATTCCTACATTATAGCAATGTATCATCTTGCTTTGCAAAATATACCATGTAAATGAGCATAAAGTAATTACAGAAGTATTGCAAATACAGTATCATGCCACTAACTCTGGTTACATAACTTTTTCAAAACCCCAAAGGAAAAGATATTCTTTAGTGCTTCACGGACTTTTCTTTCTCTTTCTTAATATAAAGAACCAAGCATTCATTTCTGTCTACAGTGTCTTAAAAAGTTCTTTCATTTCTACATTTCTGTGGTGCATTATAATTTTCTTTATAATTTTGACAATCAGTCACATGGTATCTGTCAGACATTAGCCTACAATGAACTGTTTTAATGGTGCTATGACTGCTAATTCTGCATATATATTCTTCAGGCAACCACACTGCTAGGAGTATTGGTATGTGACATAATCTTACCAAGTCATCATTCTATCAGTTCTCAAAAACTTAAGTAATCAAGGACAGTAGCATTATCCACTCTTTATCCCTAACCACACAAAGACATTTTCCTATCAAGGGAAGCTCATCATGTTGACACATAAATGTGAATATGTGAATATTCATTTCTGTGTGTGTGTGTGTGTGTGTGTGTGTGTGTGTGTGTGTGTGTGTGTGTGTGTGTGTGTGTGTGTGTGTGTGTCTATGTAACACAAATGCTTTACAAGATATGTCACTTGAATTCTTAGCTATGTCTATTTAGCTATGCAATTGTATTTGTGACATCAGAAGTCCTGTTCTGCTACATACTTTAAGTGTATTTGTTAAGCAAACACCTGTATGATTTTTGTCTACTCTGGTATTACTTAACATCTTCTCATCTTCTGCTGTCAAAATATGCCACTACAAAGAAGGATATGTTTGAAAATGCAAGGGAGAAAAATCCAACTAAGAACATAAGTTAAGGTATTTGACGAAAAATAAAGTTTGACTTTTGTTCTGCTTAATACTGAAGAATAAGGATTTGTCCCAGCCCCTTCAATAAGCACATTACACCAAATGGCATGTGCCAACCTGTATTAAAATTCTATAAACATAACTTTATTGACCAATATTTTAGTTTATTAATCACAGCATAAACACACATAAAACTGTTAACTAGGGCAGCGTGGCATCGCTCACCCTGACCAAATAAGTAGCATACTTACCTCTGCTCCTTTATTTACTTATCAAGCAGCATCCGATCACTCACTTTCATTTCCCACTTATTGACTTAAACATCCAACCAAATAAGCAGCATTCTTACCTCCATACACTTACTTTTATTTATCAAGCTGGGTACAATCGCTCACTTTCATTTCCCAACTCATTGAACCTCTAACACCAGAGGGGGAACAGTAAAGGGACAAGCCTGCCCCTCTTCTATGCCTACCCAAACTTCTAAAATAACCGTATAGTCCCCAATGTTCCTAAAACAGAGAGGGAGGGCGACTGGCAAGTTCAAGCCAAAATGGGATTCCTTACCCAGTTACACTTGCATAAAACCATTAAGCTCTTCCCTACACTTACCTCATTTCCTCCCAATCATCCTACATTTCAATTTAACCCTTTCACCCCCCAACTGGCTTTCTTCCCCTACCCTCTTAAATCCTATTACTCTTTCTCCAAACCCCAACCGAAGATGTCCCCAGACAAATTGGTTTATTACCAAACCTCATTTTTCCCAGTCCCCTTCAATAAACACACTATACCAAATGACATTTGATGACCATTATTAAAATTCCATAAACATAACTTTATTGACCAATATTTTAGTTTATTAGTCACAGCATAAACATTCATATAACTGTTAGATAGGGTGGAGTGACCTCACTCACCCTAACCACATAAGCAGTGTCCTTACCTCCACTCAGTTATTTACTTATCAAGCAATGCCCCATCACTCACTGTCATTTCCCACTTATTGACATAAAAATGCAACCAAATAAGTAGCATTCTTACCTCCACTCACTTACTTTTACTTATCAAGTAGTCTTGCTCACTTTCATTTCCCAGCTCATTGAACCTATACCACCGGGGGGGGGGGACGGAAGAGGGACAAGTCTGCCTCTCTTCTCCGCCCACCTGCCTGACCAGGCTGTTTCCCCTTCATACCAAACTTACAAAAAAAACTTCCAAAACAAACTTAACCATACATTAAATGGTTGAGGACAAACATCATTTGGTATACTCCATCCTTTCTGAACTAAACTGGTTCCCTGTCATCAACCTATAAAGTCCTGTAATATAAATACCCAAAGCAGGCAGTTGCCTAAACAGCTGAAATTAAACCGATGATCCATCTCCAGTGCAAAAGTAATACCCATACCCTTGTATAACCTCTGTAAATCAAACATATATTCACTTATCCTACTAACAATTATAGCTTTGTAATTATTCCCAGGTCATTACCTGGCAAATGTATCACCAAAATACTAAATATCTAAACACCATGTTTAACAAAGCAAGCCCAAGGGCATGCCATCCTACCTAACTGCAGTGTCCTCTTTGCCTTCCAAAGGATATAATAATGACCAAAATGAGATTTCCTACTCTAAAAGATCAATTTAGTAGTAATCCAAGCACTATACCCACTATCTATTAAAAAGCAAAACACCTAATGACCAGAATAGCATTTGCTGACCAATGAACCACCCACTTTAATGACATCTTCAATACATCCATAAAGCCAGTACCGCCAAGATTGTAACTCAGTGAACCTCCATTTCCCCAACAACAACCCTCGCAACAGAACTTATTTTGTCAATAGCCACAGTCTGTCAATATTCCCACTATCAACCTTACCCCAACCCTTCAAACATACAAACTACCATCCAAAATTTAGTATACATAACCTTCTCACCCGAGAACTATAGTAATCAGAGCTAAATGGAAACCTGTTCCTCACACATCCCCAATACACACACATACTGCACTTTGCAATTCTCTGTCAGACTTTTCAACTAACCTTAAAAAAAGGGTCTAGATCATGCACCTCCTTCTGATCTCCCACCTGCTGATGCCGAATCCAATGAAGAACAGTGATAAACTCTCAAAGTAGCACCGATCACTAAGTAAAGCATCTGCATAGCCTTTCTACAAGAAAAGTCAAACATAACTACCATGCCTCAAAATCCAACCCAACGTCACATTGTCGTGACTCCATCCCACCTGGTGATAACCACAAACTCCCCATAAACAATCCCCAAACCTGCTTTACCTTCTCCTGAAATAGCTTCACCTGTCCCCACACTAATCCCAAACTGCACCAACTCTGACATGCCTTAATGAGCACCTAACAAAGTAGGATTACCTGTGACCTCATTGCGCACCACTCCAGTGACTGGCACATCCAGCCCAGCAGAATCCATCACCTTTCAAGTCCACTTCCTTCAGGCCACCAACTGATGCCCACTCTGTGATCCTCCATCTGCAAAAGAAAAGAAATCTATAAATCCTCTGCACCCACGTAGACCAAAACTTCTTAATGACAGCATTAGGAGCTGCCAAGGGCCTACCTTGTTAGTCAACAGCACAGCCACTACACTACCCCACCTCCCCTATCCTCAATAACCTGGCACCATCGTATCCCCCAGCAAATCCTTTCACAGCCAGCTAAGAGGAACACACTGCAGTAAAAAACAGTCATGTCACAAGCAGCAGTAACTAAACCCATGCATTTACGTGACAACTATTAAAACACAGAATGACAAGTGAACTACCAACTCAAGTATGTTACTACTAAACATCGCAGACGAGGGATAGTTTAAATATCAAAATACCTGGGTCACCCCAGTCTGAGGAGCATTTCTGTAAGCAAGCCCTACAAGAATATTCTCATGCAATCACTCTTACTCAAATTAAAAGATTCTACAAAAGCACACATTCCTCTGTTAGAGAGTGCGACCTTGGCAGTTCCCTATGTGCTTCATTGTTCTACCAGCACTGTAGCAGCAACACGTACACCACAATTAAACTTATGATGCTTAAAACAATGAGCAAAATACCCTCCTAACATACCCATACCTCTCAAGCGAACCTCATTTTGAGGAGCTGTCCTCATTTGGGGTCATAAAATTTCATGTACCAAAATGTTCCCGATCAAAAGTCTGTCGTACATTCCATGTTAACACTCTAACTGATAACCACAATAAATATTTTATTAAAAGACCTATTCTATAAAAAAAATTACCACATTTTAACCAACCTTTGCTTTCTAGTTAAAGTTGCTAGTAAGCCATTAGAAAATGTTCCACCTTTACCCATTTATTCCACTGTCTAAGTGCAATGTTCCTCATCTTGGAGATGGAAGGAAAGACAATAATCATGGTAAAAAGAAATGAAACCCTTCCATACTTCTGCTAAAACAGCAGATTATTGCAAAGAAATGACAAATGCAAATCCATTTAACAAGAGAAGAAAACAATAAGCCACCAGGCCCAGACCTTCCCCACCAAGCACACCTCCCAACTGTACAGATTTTCTCACAATGTCCAGATTTTTTCCTCATATTTTTGATCTGTTCCTCATAAAATTTGTGATTTTCTGGCAAATCACTGGGATGATATGTGGATTGATGTCACTAAATAATGATATACATTTGTGTTTTTGACTTCATATCCATCAGAAAAATGCATGCTAACACAAATCCTGTTACTCTAGCAACTTTTAAAAGAGCAATATTTAAAATCTGTCCCAATTTTTGGGCCATTGTCTACCCATTCTGTCAGGCTTTGTCCAGATTTTTTGCTCTAAGAGGTTGAAAGGTATGCAACACCAACCTATCTACCTCACCTATACCCCCACGAATTGCTGTACAGATTCTGGCAGCCTCCTCAAATTTGCATTTAACCTCTCCATAACTGCTACAAAAGTTGATAGAATAACAGGTTTGGATTATATGAATTTCCTACGGGATATCAAATATGAACTCAAATGTCTGTCAGTATTCTCTAACTTCAATCTATGTTACAGAAGCCCCAGTGTATGAAAATGGACCAAAATCACGAGGCCAAAAAAACGCACATTCTCTAAGCAAAGAGCAGCTTAAACGTATCTGTCCTAATCTACAAATATGCCAAAATTATCCATAAGATCTTTGATGACCATACCATGTGCTGGCAGCCCTGTCCCTGCCCTCTATGAAGTCATGAATGATAACTGAAATGCCAGGCAGGCAGCCATGCCAACCAGTCTGCATTCTCGATGAAACATATCCCCCAACCATCTGTTCAGTAGCCTGCTCATCTATGCCCATTCCCTTCACTGGCACCTAATGAAACATTTCACCAATGCCCCCATCAGTGGATTGTCCATATCTGCACAAGCACTACAATGACACAACACACGACACACTGTTTGTTTGGACAGACCACCTACCATGTGCTTTTACTACTGAAAAATTACTGAAACGCCCCACCTGAATTCTGATCACTGTAAAACGCTTCCCTCCTGCTGGCAGTTCATACAGTCATTAGGACTCAGACCTGGTCCTAATTTTAAAGGCACAATTGTCCAACAATGGTTCATAATTATTCAATACTCCACATACTGGGGCACTCATGTGTGCACAAAGCTTGGGGGCAGGGCACATGATGTGCCTGTGTGTAGCACCACCACTTAGACTTCCTGCAAAATTGGCCTCCCACCCATATAAAGCTCCTTCATCCTCCCCTCTGTCATTATTTATTGATTTATATGTTTTTTTTTTTTTTTCTTCTCCCTCCCCCAACTAGTGCAAACTGCTCACCCAAGCTCCCAAGCCATCCCCCATCCCCATGACAGGCAGCAGCATACTGTGCATGCTCACAAACAATTGTTAGTCACAAGAACCTCCCCACCCATGAAACTCCATCCTTGGCAGCTCATCCAATTGAAAGGAAGCCACCAACCCATACCACCATCAACGTAACTCCACCCGAACCAGCAAACACTTGTGCACAGCCCACCCCCCAGATACAAGCACTCCACCAGAAACAGAACAGCCCCCCCCCCCACCGGGTGAGCACAGCACAGGACCTGGACACATACTTACCCCACCAAATATCAAAAGGGGCACAGGTAAGAACACCAAGAACAAGCACAACATGGATGTGCCCCGCCTCAACATTGCCCCCAACACAAGACATGGGGCAGGACGGGCAACACAATGTGCCAAACAAAACACTACCCTCCACTCTAGAAAAGAAAGTAGAAGAAACCAATACCTACCCCAAGTAAACAATACCATATCCACATGACATACCTTTCAACCTCTTAGTGCAAAAAGTCTGGCAAAGACATAAATAAAAGTGGGACAATGACCCAGAATCTAAAAATGATTTTAAAATACCGCTCTTACAAACTTAGAAAGTTGGCAGAAAAACAGGTTTTACATTAGCATGTATTTTCTGAAAGGTAAGAAGTCTGAGACTGAAATGTCTATCAATAATTTTATCCTTGCTCTTTAATAATGTGCCATTATTTTTCAGAAACCACAATTACATGAAAAATGGACCAAACATATGGGGTGAAAATCTTGACATTCTGCAAATATGTACAGTTGAGAGTATGCCACATGACACGATGAAAAGCAAAATCCACCATTACCTTTTTTTTTCTTTTGAAAATGACAGACTTACCCACAGAGCTGTTCAGCTGGTGACATCATTCTGGAATGTTAATCATGCCATTTGCATGCGATTAATGGCCTTTACTCACAGCCATGCTCACTCCAGAGAATCCACATTATCCAAGTCTTCCTCATTCAGCAATGTGAAAAGCAAATTCTCTCACTGTCTATGACATAACCACCCTGACCCTCACAACCTCCCTCCGAAATGAAACCCTGCACACTCCCTGACCCAACCAACATGCCTGTCAAGTCACCCAGCACAAAATCTGGACAAAGCCAACAGTAATGGTAGGACAAAGCCTGAGAATAGGGTAACTCTCAAATATTGTTCTTATAAATATAAATACAAAAATGTTAAATGCTAAATAAACTACAAAACAAAGTGAAACGCAATCCTTTTCACTGGGTGCAGGGACAGTTTGTTCTGCAAATTGCACATTTTTCATAAAAGAAGTTCCACATTTGGTATATGAAAAGTTGACAACCATAATTTATCAAGATAACTGAGAAAAACCTTGTATGCTACCATGCATTCTCAAAGGATATGAAGCCTGAAACATGACTGCCTTTCAGTCAACACTGAACTCAACCCTCACTGATTTGCCACAAAATCCAGAAAACCATGAATTGTGTGAGGAATAGACCAAATTGTGAGTCAAAACTCTGGACACTCTGTGTAATCTGGACAGTTGAGAGGCATGCACTAAACTGATAATCATGGTCTGCGAATGTTCAACAGGTGTTATTCATGGCCATGCCACCTCCTACAACCCATGCACCCTCATTTGCCATAATATGCAAATCCCCAAACTCATGAGAAACAGACCACAACATGAGACAAAAGATGACTGACTGACACTCCAGGGCACCATGCTGCCTATGCATCCTTTCTCTTCCTCAGTCCTGGCTTTACATTTGCAACCTATTGGTCCCCCCATCACCAATGATCAAAACAGCTTTAATTCCCAACATGCCAGTAAACACCACTACCTTGCAGGTCAGTAACCCAATTCTCAGGTGTGGATAACCAAATTAAAACAATCAACTGCTGGCCACAAAGGAAACATGGTCACTCAACAAGCCAAATGTTTCCAACCTGTGGATAATCGATCCAACCATGTCAGCATACAATGTCAACATACCTTAAGAAGATAGTACAGCACCGCCATCTTGCAGTGTAAACAATCAACTAACTACCACAGTACAAACTCCATCGTAACAGATGAAAGGCATTCCAACCCCCACAAAACAAGCATTCTTACCCCTGAAATTCTGCTTCACAAGACCTTCACCACCCCTGCTGGAGAAAATAAATCCACTTAGAAAAATTTACACACTGACCTTTTCCTTTTTTTTCCCCAATCTTTTCCCTTACCTACCAGTATTACCCAACGCCTACCTGCTCTAAAGCCACCACCCTTAGCACCTACAGGTTGTCTATGCTGTAGCACTTATGAGTAGCAAGTTCACACCAATATGTGATTCCTTACCTAGTTACACGTGCAAAAAACACATTAAGCACTTCCCCTACACTTACGTCATGTCCTCCCTATCAACTTACATTTCTATTTAAGCCTTTCATCCCCCCAATTGCCTTTCTACCCTCCTAAATCCCATTACTATTTCTCCTAGCCCCACTTTGAAGATGTCTCTGGACAAATTGGTTTGTTACCAAACCTCATTTCCCATAACTTTTGTGCATGGCCCTGCTTTGATGTCTATGATATACTATTCATTAATTTTTTGACTACCTGCTTAAGCCACTTAGGGAACATAAGAAATTTAGAGCCTACTGAGTATTCAGTGGGTATAGGCAAACATCTCAGCTTCTATGACTTATATATAATATTTTGTTACTGAAACACATATTTAGCTTTGCTCCTCCTAATCCTATTTTATTTATTGATTTTCACCTCAAATTTAGACCAATTTAAGTGTCGATACATTACTAAGTAAACAAATTAGGCACAGACAAGAATTCATTATCAATAGTATGAGGGGGTCTAAGTAACCTGCAATCTTCTATTTTGAAAAATACCAACATTTGAAGGACAGATGCATACTCATTTGCACATACACACACATACACATGCACACCCATGGATCTACTTCACAAGCTTGAAGCTTCAAAACTTTGAACTGCAAATGACCGAGACCATAAGAGCTAAGTTTGGAAACTTCGAAATTGTAATTAAAAAAATAAATAAATAAAAACAAAAAAGTTTTAATTTTTGCAGGGGAGTAAGCCCCCTTGCACCTCCCACACCCCCTGCTAAATAAAAATACCAACTCCAAGATTGCACTACCGTGAGGAAAATGGTAAATTTCCTGTTCCACTTTGTACGGTGATCTCCATTCAAAATGTTCGAAGTTTCAAAACTTTGATCTTATGGTCTTGACCATCTGCAGTTCAAAGTTTTGAAACTTTGAGCTTGTGAAGGGAATCCACACACACACACACACACACACACACACACACACACACACACACACACACACACACACACACACACACACACACACATATACACACACACACACACACACACACACACACACACACACACACACACACACTCACACATACTCACACATACTCACACACACACACACACACACACACACACACACACACACACACACACACACACACACACACACACGGAAGGCAGTCTCATGGATATTTTGGAGGATTATCAACAGTTGAACCTAGGCATATTTTTGGGATATGGTAAGAAGCCAGAAACCATGTAATTCAACTTTAATGTGGGAAGATAGTTATGACTATATTATTATTCACAACTAAAATTGTTGGCATATCCATCACTCTGTGAAAAAGGAGCACAGTCACATCTCACTCAGGAGCCATTAAGAAGTAGGGCTTAAACTACATTTGCCAATCACTGCCAAACCTGACTAAAGCACACATAATATTTTTCATTATCTAGGATTAAATGAAATATTATCCTATCCCCTGCCTAAAAATAATTGTGTGCGTGCCTGTTCTATTTTATTATTATTATTATTATTATTATTATTATTATTATCGCAGCTTAATTGAAGCACAGGGTAAAATGAGCATCTGGCCAACTTACCAATGGAGATAACAACAACAGCATCAGGGATTAATAGCAAAGTAATGATGTTCTGTAACATTTAGCACTAAGTAGCTGACAACACTGTTGTGCAACACTGGTAATTGATTCTGAAATTAACAAACTTCTTGGAAACAGACTGATGCTAAACTTTGTTGAAAATACACTCATAAATTCGAACTGTACTAGCAAAGAACATATTTATTTTAGACATGAAGAAAAAGATGACTATAACGGTCTACTAAATACCAATCATCAAAATAAAGTTATAAACTTTTGTTCTAGCAAGGATCAAATCACTGCTTTCAGTCACACATCGCAAATAGATAAAAGTCACTGATGCAATAAACCAAATTCTTTCACAAATTTTCCAAATACTAGATAACACCTAGCACTTGTTGAATTAAGGTGCATATACTGTATTTGGTCTATTAAATGGATTTTCTGTGAGCCCTCTTAGGTTAGTACCAGGAATATAGTGATCGATTTGTGAAAGTGCTCATAAGATGCCTCAATGACCTGTGGGTTAGAAAGGCACATATTTCTCTAGGAAGCACGCTGGAGGGGGTCTTTATCTCAAAAGAAAGACATATTTGGCAGATTGTCCATTTCCCTTATCTCATCCAAAAGCACTACACAAAAAATATAAGTCATTTGGCAAAGTAACCCATGCCTAACAACATATTTTGGGCATAACTGCACCTGTAGAATTCTTCTATAGTTTCATCTTATGATGTATTAAACAATCATGAACATGGAGGCCCCCTGAGTCCATAATGTATATTTTGTCAGCCTTATATAAATAAGACCCCAAATAATGTAATACTACAACAGACAGGTATGCTGTTTATGTAGAGTAATAGCTGAGTCACAGAAGGACCATTCTGCACTGATAAAAAGCTTTTCAGCAAAGTATTCTGTAAAAGAAGCTAGAGTTACATGATTACATTGCTTTTCCAGATTTTTCTAGACAACCAAACATTGATCCAAAAAGGCTGTATTTCAAAACTAAACTATTGTTATGTGTACATACTTTTTGTAGTTTGATTTATTTTTAAAAATATACTGGCAGATAATAAACAATATATGCATCAAATTATTTTTTTAGAAAAGCGTATTAAACATACTGGAATCAAACTCTAACAAGTCAACAACGTCAACTCCTATTTTGCTTTCTGTCAGAATTGAACAGAATAGAATCTAAAATGGCTTCATACTCAGCAAATGAGTATAATTTTATAAAAGGAACTCCTCAACATCATGTGATCTGAGGAACTCATCATGCATAATTAGATAAAAGAAGAATAACATACTGTCATTAACACCGGATGCTATACTTTCAAAATTTAAATATTTTACTACAGCAATGTTTTCCATTCAGAAATAATAGTTAACTAAGTAAAGGCTACAGATACAAAACTGCAAGCTTGGGTCTTCCATTTATAAGCTTCTACTTCTATACTGCGGACTCTGATACATTTGCCTAATAATATAGCAAAAACAGTTAAGACTTTGAGCTAACAACAAGCTGCATCTCTATATAGCCATGAGGCTGATTCCTTCACTGTCCACATTATGTGGTAACCCATTCACTCCAATGGAGCACAGGAAGTTCGCACTATAATTTCTAATTGGCGGAGACTAAGCCTTTTGACAGAATCAAATGATGTCCTCACATTTCAAATAAATGTTCATATCTCTAGAACCAAAAGGGTTATGAAAGAAGTATGAATGGAAAACCTTTCAGCACAAACTATTTTTATAGTGGTAGTATTCTTTAGTTTCTAGGTCTTAAAATGAATTTTATAAGTAACAGTAAACACAGTAACTATTACATTTGTAATGTTTTTTTAAACAAGTTACAATATCTCAGCAACCGCTCAAGGTACACACATACAGTTAGCAACAATTTATTCATCTAGCTGAGAGCTTTCATATGAGGATAAGGAGTTTGGTCTGTGTTATTTGGCTGTTGAATTATTTAGAAAAATATGTGAAATATATCCGGAGGCGTCAGTGGGAGTTAACTGCAGATGCACCTGGAGGCATCACTCGGATGTAAGGTGATAAGAATAAGCAATGTACCAGGGATTTACCATAAAGAGACCTATGTCCTTCTTCAGTTTTTCTCAGCACAAAAATAAATAAACTAAAGACTGCAGCTACCACTCTATTGGATACCATAAGAAAAATATGTTTTTTTATCCGACAATCCCAATAAACCTGTGTTTTTAGACAGAACACTAGGGGAATTTGATAGCACCTACAAATAATCATTTTGCATTCTATTTAGCCTATACATGTGCTTTCCAGAGTCTAGTGCACCATTTGTATTATTGTAATACCTGATAGTTGATAAAGAGCATTAACAGCAATAGATCAGAAGTATAATAGAATTCAGAAGAAAAAGTCAATATTTACAATAGGCTAACACAATCTTTACTGGCACTTAATCTTATTAATTTTATTTCCATAGATATGCTGCAGGTGATCTCTCTCTCTCTCTCTTTCTGTCCTCCCTCTCCCTCTCTCTATCTCTCTCTCTCTATGACAAGGCTACAAGTAGCCTCTATCAAACCCCTCCTCTTACAGAAGACCCTTCATTATCTGAGACACACACACACACACACACACACACACACACACACATATACACATTTTTTTCTAATTCAGTCCATCTCAGGTTCCTTCATCTTCATTCCCTACAACTTTTCAGCTTAAGTTATCCTCTTACCCTCCATCACCTGTTCATGTTTGACCCTTCAGTGACCCCTACTTCCTGCATGCTTTTCCATTCCTGCCCTTCCATTTCTTTGCATTGTAACTCTACAGCCATTCTATCAAAATCTTAGTATGGACTAAATGTTCTTCTGTCAAGCTCTCTTACCCAAACATGACAAATTTCGGTGACTACTCACCCTGGACACCTAGCACTCTCATTTATTCATGTGTGATGCTCACCTCACTACAACCATAAATTCAAAGTCCTAAAACATAAGAATTAACTTTTTTCTCAGTTCATCTCCACTAACACTCACAACGGCATTGTTTCTTTTCCCTTAACCTCCTAGTTACTTAAAATGCTCTGTGTACTAATGTTATTTGTTGCCCTTACGGTCGTATATTTCCATGTGTCTTTCCAATTAACTTATAAATACTCTCCCAGTCCTTACACAACCACCTCACTGGACCCAAAATGCTCTCTCAGGAACTACTTTGCTTTTAAGTGTCAATTTGCATCAGGTTGCTGAAAGTCATATTTACCTCCTTCCTTTCCTTAGTCCTTGTTACGTGTCTATAGAAGATCCTATCTATCAAGTCCGCTCCCTGTGCTGACCTTCTGCTATCATCGCCTTACAATCCCACCAGTCGTGTTTAAACTGCTCAAACTCTTCCTCAATATCAACTGCATTCACATACTTGCCTCCAAAGCTTGGTGCTTGCACTAGCCTTCTCCCACTTTGCTCATCCCAGCACTGTACTGTATCTACCTGCCTTCCACATTTCTTTTACATTAACTTCTTCAATGGCTTTGTTGCCTGCTACTCAGTGTACTACAATTAATATTCTACCTAAAAAATAAACAAACAGGATTTTGATGTGATAAAAGTGCAGTTAAAAAACTAGAGAAACGGGTTTCACTTATACAAGTTCCATCAATATCACTTCATAAACATACACATATATGTTATATGTATATAGATATATAGACAAATGGATATATAAAGGCATACACATAAATGAGTTTGCTGTAGTTCAGGAACATCTCAGAGTATTCCCCTTTCTCTATTGAAGGACAGCAACAAATGTGGGTATTTATAAATAGCTCACGTGGGGGCTTGTGATGCGCTCTTTCTTTCTTTCTTTTTTTTTTTTGTAAGCCTTTATTGAATTATCACATGTGACATAGGCAGATTCACTTTCTAAGCTCGAAATTCTGAAATCTCGAATTTCAGAATCTCAAACCCATAAAGTGGAAAATCCAAATACCCAAAACCACAAAACCGCAAAAGCCTAAATACCGAAACCACAAAACCGCAAAATTCAAACTCCCAACACTTTCAAACACCAATACAACATACACACGCACCCGACTAAACAAGCACACACACCTACCCTTATTATATGCAGGGGGCAAGCCTCCCACACCCCCCTACTTAAATATTATAACTCCAAGGTCACACTACATACACACACACAAAACACCACCAAACAAACTACATTCCTCTCGGACAGCACATCACAGTAACAACACACACTGACACACACTACAGCCCCTACCCAACACCCTTAAACATAAACACTTACCTGAATCCATGAACACAGCGCAACACCAGAACCACTAATTCAAAATCTCCCACATTCGAGATTTTGAATTTCGCACTTCTGGGGTTGCGATCTTCCGATCTTTCCACTTTATGAGCTCGAGAGTCTGAAATTCGAGATTTCAGTACTTCGAGCTTATAAAGTGCTCCCGACATAGACACATTTACATGTATATAAAAGTAATCAAACTGCATTAAGAAGTTAAAATTAACAAACATTATGCTTTACATATATTGCTATATATCATATAACCTAAGCAACATTACATAAATGATTTAAACAAGAAACATCAACCATGACTTATGACATAAGCAATCATACATTTATATAAATGAAAACAAACCACATCGACACAATCCTAGTTGCAAGCATTTTACATCACAACCATACTGATACACTCTCAGTTGCAAACATGATACATCACTTATAATCTACACAATTGTTTTCAGTCAAGCATTACATAGCTCATTTAAGTCCTGCCTTCTTGGGGCTTGCACAACTGTAAAACCCTCCTCCAAAACAGCTTGAAATGAATGACAGCAAGTTTTACGACTTTTTTTTTTTTTGAGTCAATTTTTATTTTTTAAAGGTACCAAAACTAAAATCTGTGGATGTCACACATGTTAAACAGGACTGAGACTGCATATTGCTTATTCAGATGTTCTTAAAGTATGTGCCAATTCCACATAATGAAATAAAAAATAAATTACAGCTTGTACCTCATTTATCTACCAAAATCAAAATGTATATTCTGTAGCCCATTGTTTTCTAAAGGGTATGCTTAGTCTCTTCAGGAAATACATGTACCACTTTATACTCCAGTAAATTAACCCATTACTTAGCTCTGCATTCTGCAGCCTTCAAATAAATAACCTAAAACAAGCAATTCTTCAATAAAAGAAAAAAAAGTAGATTAAAAAAATGAACTATGCAGAAAAGTTTCACAATTGGACAGTGCTTTAGTGTGATTTGTATGACAATTTTTGTTCCAATTCTTTTTGAAAGTCAGTATATATATGGAGAACACTGCTGAAGGAGCTAAAACTAGACTGAGGAACCTATTACTAAGTATTTCAATAACATAAAATCATTATCCAGCCACTTAGCCCTGAATACAAATAAAACCAAACTAATAATCTTCTCCCCTCCAAAAACTCTAGTATTGATAAAACCACATTCACCATACACAGCCAGAACCACACCCTTCTTGAAATCATTCCGACCACCAAGCTTCTCGGCATTATCATTGATGATAAACTAACATTTAACATCCACATCCTCTCTGCTATCAAAAAAAAACACCAAAAGTTAGGTCTGCTTTACAGACACAACCACTGCCTTAGCCCCTCTACCCATCAAATCCTAGCATCCACTTTCTTGCTCCCCTCCATAATATATGGTGCCCCACTTTTCTCAAACCTCCACATCAGCTTACGAACCAAACTGGAATCTTGCTACCACAAAATCTGCAAATTTGCAACCAATTCCAAAAACTCATCCCACCACTGCTACTCCCTCCTCTCCTTCAACTGGCTTGAACTCCCCAACTATCTCAACTATCTACAACTCACCATTGCCCACAAGCTTATCTTTAATCCAGCTAACTGCCTATCTCTCTCCACTGCCTTAAAGCCCTACATACCCAACCGCCAACTCAGATCCACAAATCTAAATCTCCTTATGGTCCACAAACCCTCTCATCCTCCTGGCCAGCTTCTTCTCTCCTACTCTACAGCCAAAAACTGGAACTCCCCCCACCCCCATCTTCACAACCTTCCTAACCATACCAGTTTCAAATCCCAGCTACTGTCTTATCTATCAGTGAAATGGGAGTGCCCTTGCCATTCTCCCTCATAAACTCCTCTCCCTCTCTGTCTACCTATGTCATTTCCTTCGTATATTTAAAACAGATATGTCTTAACTCAAAATGCTCAGCTGACTTAGATTGCTTTTGAATATATTCAGTTTTACTTGCTTGTAAATATGGACACGTTTACTTTATTCAGATGTTACATCACTAGATTCTATTCATATGCATTTACACATTTCTGGATTTATCTTAATTTGTTTGTACAAAGTTTTGATTTGTTATACTATGTAATTTGTACTTTGGTGATTTGTCCTAATTTCTGTAACTTGATTATACTGGAGCTTTTCTCCCTGGGCCTCCACTGAAAATGGGCTCTTTATGGCCCAGTGGACTTCCCCGGTCATCAAACTTAAATAAATAAATTAGTGACCTAAGAGCTGTCAGTGACTGCCATGGAGGAGGCTGCATTTTTATGGCAAATGTAAACTTATCTACCTTGTGTGAGGGAGGGATACATTTTCTGCACTTGCCCTTTAAACGTGTAACACAATGAACTGTAGCATATGTGTATGACAGCATGTGTGTGCCTCATACAAGCAAACATTTCTTGAAGTCACATGTACAGCATGAAGACAAAGACACATTAACACAGAAACCCTACTCTTCCAATGGACAGTGACATATTCTAAGTACCCAGCATTCACTAACAAGGGGCCAGTAGGCTCTAACCTCAAGGGGGAATGAATAAGCCTGTCAGGCAGTTGAGATGAAAGCTTGATAGGTATGTGGGGCAGGGGCTTAAAAACAACAAAAAAAATCAGTTTTACGTATTATTTAATAATCTTGCAATAAAAACAGAACTAGCTTCCCCAAACAGTTGAAAGAAGTTAAGTCACTGAATTATCTGTGAGGTGGAAGCAGGAAATAATAAGGGCCTGTGGCAATCAAGTTCCTTAAAGGCCTGCAGGTTGTAATTAATCTTGGCAGTCATAACTATGGACCTTCTAGTCAGGACAGGCAGGGTCATGGTGAAATGGGCTCCCCACCCCAGGCAGCACATCCATTCCCTCCATTCCAGGGTCCCAGTTACTATAAACACTATTCAAACCTGTCCGTGTACATACTACTTTCTTCTTCTACAATAATTAGATATATTTAAAACTTGTATTTCAAATTTTATAACACAAACACTGATAGCCATTTGCTGAATAAAGTAATACATTATCACAATGAAAACAGACTTAGCATGAACAGTAAGCATCTCTGCCCTTGAACTCATATTCATTCAAACAGCACTGAATCTCATATTCAAAGAAAATGCATCCAGACAGTGGCAGATTGTTTACCTTTGAGCTGTTTTCATATCATAGGTGCATTGCACACATTTTATGGACCATGCATACATGCATGTCTTCTTTGATTCACCTTCCTGATTGCATTAAATTATTTTCCTTTAAATAATGCAGCACCACTTCTTAGAGTGTGTTTTAAAGTTGTAGGTTTGTACATTTTTACAGTAAACAATGAAGCAAAATGTATGAAACAATAATGACAAAACTACCCATTACAGTATGTTTCAACCACAAAAAGTCATTCAAACTTGTCACTACAATCCACCAATGTACAAAATCCCTGCAGAAGTAAACGTAATCTGAATAATTTCCACATTAAAGAAATCTACAACAATAGAAGAGGTCGCTGCTGGCAAACATCTTTACATTTCAGAGTTTTATATACACATTCAGTGTCTGCTGCCATTGAAGAATAAATTACTCATGTCAATTTAAAAAAAAATCAGTAAGTTGGTAATATTGCAGTAGGAAATGGTTGTCAAACCAGCAGCAGGTTTATAGTTACCAGACATCTCTTCAAAGGACACATTGAGGAATGCAGCAACCCCCCCCCCCCCCAAATTGCACTATAATATCAGCACTCCATCTACATGATGTGGGAGTAGAAACCACAACCTTCTGCACCAAAATTCTACCTGTATTCTACCTGTTGTGCTACTAACACTGCTTTCAAAATGTATAGCACAAACACTGATGATGGTCATTTGCTGAACAAAACAGTTACATACTGAAAACAGACTTAACATGAGCAACGGTAAACTTTTCTTTCCTTTAAACTCAGCTGAAACTCAACAGTCGAACTACACTTGCTGATGACAGTTTGGAGGTTGGTGTAGAGAATTCAGGCTGTAGGATCCTGTATTCAAGGTATGGGGTTTAAGCCTGAAGTAATTAACAAACCTGCCATCCCTAAGTAGTGCATTTCACACACACACACACACACACACGCACACACACGCACACACACGCACACACACGCACACACACACACACACACACACACACACACACACACACACACACACACACACACACACACACACACACAGACACACACACACTTTGTCTGGAACAGGAACAGCAGCAAATAATTTCTGCAAGCTCTGTTCCAGTGTTTAAATATGCATGCATCATATTAAACACTGGAGCAGGTTTCTGATTGTTAGTGCAACATGCAGCATCGTGCACTGCTCTGCGACTGTGTGCCATAGCCAGACAAGATTAATTCAACAGTTTTTCCCTTAGTTACAGCTGTAGCACATTAGTGTAGCCCTCAGCTTTAGTACTTTCTCAGTCAAAGAAATACTGTTAGTGAAATGAAACCTATTAACCTACCAAAAAAAAAAAAAAAACAGACAGAAATATTAAACTGCCAACAAAAAAACACCAGTCAGAAATATCCATCCACTGAGCTCCTCCTTCATCGATCCTGACAAGTACCCCTTAGTAACAACAGTCTTCACCCTAATATTATAGACAGTTGGACCAGCCTTTCTTTCTCCTGCCAACCTTGTTGCCTCTGGTCTCTTGAGGCAGTACAGCAACTGCCTCATATACACCAACAATCCTCTACTAATAATTCACTCTAATACAGAGTGTGAGAGATGTATCTACACCATAAATCTTGAATCCATGGTCTCTCACACTCAAAACAGTAACACGGAAGAGTTTGTCATCCCAACCACCACTACACATGCATATAGTACCACTACAAATACACATAGTATGGATCTAACACAAAAATCAACATATCCGAAGGTTCTTTCAAAAAAAACTACTGAGACACCAGAGATCTCCACAACACAAGACTGCTACAACTAACTCAATTCCCACAGCACCCATGATACATAGAAAAACAGTGTCACCTCCCATGCCTATAAGGTGTAACACTCAAAAAACACATTTTCTAGTAATTGGAGACTCAGTAGTGAGACACATGGATATCTCACTCACAGGGTTGGAGAAGGAGAAAGTCATAGTCAGCTGCCAGGATTCATCAAATCATGTATGCACTCAGGTCTTTCAGCAACAAGTACCATTATGACTCTGTCATAGTTCATGGTGCAATGAAAGACTTCAGATATACCATCACTGGATATATGAAGAGAAACATAACTGAGGTCTCTGAGTACGTGTCCAAAGCAGGTATGTCCCTAGCCTTGAGCAGCATACTACCCTCATCTAGAATTATGCCACAGTATAAACAAAAAACAATTGATTTCAATAATTGGCTTAGTTTTTGGTGTCACTCTAAGCGGAAACAGTTACTGTCAGCCTGGGAAGCCATGGTTGACAAACCTCACTGCTTTGCAAGAGACAGTTTGTACCTGGCACATCTTGGCTTTTGGCTGTGGGCAAAGGCTCTTGCCTCCCCCATAGTGCCTTTTTTTAGGCAAGGTCTTGAAAACAAACCTACCGAAGTGAAATCTGCCAATCATACCAAAATAAGGGTTATGCTGCTAAATGCTAGGAGCTCGAACCAAAAACTGCACACCCTGGAAGCACTTCTATCACTGAAAATGTAGATGTCTGTTCAGTCACAGAACCTGGTTCAAGGACTTAGAGAGTACCCTGGCCTCACAAGGCTACAATGCCTTCCTCATCTTCAGACCACAAAATGAATGTGTGACAACCATAGGAGGCAGCGTTTTTATCTATATTAGAGATTAAGTTACCTCTCATCTAGTTAGACTGGAAAACTCCATGGAGTTACTCTAAGTTCAGGTTACACTGGGTAAGACCCCAGTTTAAGTCATAGCCAGTTATAGATTCCCCTTCATAGGTAATGACACACATGAAGCCTACTTAATCAAACTGGACACAATCCAAATATTACAGAACACTCTGATGGGTTATTTCAATTATCCTGCCATCAACTGGGAAACCTACACTAGCCCTAATCCGCTAGTGCAAAAGTTCCTTGACTTTGTGAACTCAAATGCCCTTGAACAAATTGATCATACCCCAACAAGGGGAACAAACATACTAAATCTAGTCCTCACTAATATGTCAAACAGATGCAGTACCACAATTGTTTGACCCTCATTTTTTAAATCTGACCACAAATCAGTCACCTTCAAGCTGGTACTAATGCCAGAACTCACAAAGGGTGAAATCAGACTAGGAAACTTCACCAAGGCAAATTGTACTCTCCTAGGTGAAGGTATAAATGCATGCAGAACCCCACCGTGCAGCTGGAACTGGTAACAATACTGAAGCTTACACTAAACCCCTTTACCATCACTTGCATAAATGGATAGACTTCGCTGTATCAGAAGGAATCAAAGCCAGAACCCCAAGTAAAAACAAGCTGCCATGGTGGACATCCAGCATCAACAAACTTTACAATAAAAGCAAAAAGTTTCTGTCCATGAAAACAAAGGCAAGACCCTAACAATGGAAAAGCACCCTCCTCAACCTCAACAGGCAAATAAGACAACTTGTCAAATCCTCTAAGGGGCTCTGTGAGAAAAACTTAGCTAGTGCAGCCAAGGATAACCATAAGGCCTTTTACAGCTTTGTACACATCCTAAAAGGTAGGACCCAAGCATGTGCTGAACTAGTGACTAACGGTATCACACACACTGATCCCACTGAAATAGCAAACCTGCTAGTGGATAGGTTTGGTGAAAATTTCACTCCCCCATCCCCTCCAAACCTGTCACAAACCTTGCATAAGACCCACACACACACCTTACACAGCTGAAGAATAGGTCATCAAAGCCTTGGCCAAGGCATAAAACACAGCCTCTATGGCACTCCAGCATCCCAGGCTGTCTTCTAAACAAGCTAAAATATGAACTAGCATCACAATTAAGTACCCATTTTAATCACAGTCTAACAACAGGCTTTGTTCATGCAGAATGGAGAACAGCAACATTTATTCTCCTCCACAAAGGTGGCCTAGCAACAGACCCAGGAAATCGTAGACCCATAAGTCACCAACCTCATCTGTAAGGCCAAGGAATGCATGGCAACCTCCAAACCTTACATCCTACCCAGTTCTGCTTTGTCAAGAGCATATCCCACCTGTTAAATCTGGTGGATTTTTTTGAAAATGTGACCAGAGACATTGATGATGGCAAATACGTGCACACAGCATATCTTGACTTGGCAAACACTTTCGACATAATCCCACACTCAGACATTACCAATAAACTTAGCAAACTGAAAATATACCCCTTCGTTCTAAGAATGGGTTGTTAACTGGCAGACAAACCAGACACACATTATCAAAGTGGGCGACTCCATGTCAACAAGCAGACCTGTTACTAGTGGGGTGCCACAGGGGTCAGTGCTGGCCCCCCTACTGTTTGGTATATACTTCTCAGAAGTTAAGGTCAAAACTAAGTGGTTGTGGTTGGCCAAGTTTGCAGATGACTGCAAACTGGGTGCAATTATTGAATCTCCAAATTATGTCAGTATACTCCAGGAGGGTCTTATACAGATCAGTGACTGGTCTGGTATTCACAGTCTCAGAATGAATGCAAAGAAATACATCATTCCCTTCAGCACAAACAATGTCCCTTCACACTATGAAATTAAGAACAATACCCTAAGCACCCACAAAGCGGTAAAGGGCTTGGGATCACAAGTTGACCACGACCTTAAATTTGACCACCATGTGTCAACTGTAGTAAGGAAGGTTTTCTACATAGCAGACTTGATTAGTAAAGGCATCACCTCAAGAGCAAAAGAAGTTATAATCCCTCTATACTCGGCACTAATCTGGCCCATAATTTAGTATAACACCCCATTCGGCATATACCGTACAAAGTACCTAATGCAAATGGAGAGACCTCAAAGGTTTCCAACAAAGAAGGTCAAGGAACTCCAGAACGTTCCATACACAGACTGAATTAAGTCCTTGACACTTTACTCTGTGTCATATAGACTTCTTAGAGGAGACTTATGCCTGGCTTATAAGAGGAATCTCAGACCCAAAAATAATGGCATTGCTGTATATCTGTAAATTAAATGATACTAGGGCCACCCATTCGAGGGACCTAAATAAGACCAGCAACTTAAATAAGATATGCTGGAGGGACAGCTTTATCTCCCAGTGACTACCGCATCTTTGGAATAGACTACCTATGGATGTGAAACAGAGCACCTGTATGACACTGTTCAAAAGGAACATGGACAAGCGGATGGGGCAGCATAAATTCTTACAGAGAATAACACCCACAACCCTCCTGGACATGGGCAGTCATTACTAAATGCAATCTTGGGTATTAACTAACATTTCTATGGTATTACTTAGTATAAAACAGCTAGGCTTGAAATAATCTCTGGGTCAATAGCCTAGTAATCTCTTATGATCCTATGATCCTAAAAAGTCACATCTATAGATGCTACTAAGGATGCATTATGCATGCATCCTTAAAGAAGAGATATAATACACATACACACAGAGTGCATTCTTAAAGAAGAAATGCAAGTTTTATTTCAGAGCTCTCAGCTAGTGGGCCTCCCAAGCCAGCTGGGCCCTAGGCACTTGCCTAGGAATCCTAGTGTTGGATCCAGCTCTGCATACTGTCCCTCATTTTCAAGCTCCCTACAATCAGTTTTTTACAAATCTAAGCCACGCCTCCTCGAACAGACTCCAGCTCCTCCTCTAGTCAGGGTCTACTTGGTCTCTGACGTAACTTTGTTTGTGCTACCCCACTGACTCATCTAGTGCTCAGGTTTCTCTTTTCTGATTATTCTAGTCCCTGCAAGTCTTTTTCTTCTTTTTATTACTAATATTTTATCTGTCCTACCAATTTAACTCCATCTTATTTTTCATCTCTGTCATGTACATATTCATGTTTAAGTCCTTTAACAGAACAACTACTTCCACTTTACGTCGTTACTACTCCTGCAAAAAGCAATGCTGATTACCCATACTCAAAATTCCCAGTAAGCTTCCAGAAAAAACCTGCAGGGTCAGTCTTCAACCAATCTAATATTCTTAATATAATCACGTATTAGTCTAATATGTTAATCTGCATTCTGACATTATTAATCAAGGTAAACTTTTTTTTCTCTTCTATGTATTAGCATCCAGACTTCTGCAATTTTAACCTTTTCATGCATCCCTTCAATTCTTCCTGTCTCCTTGTATTAAATTCCTACCAAACTGTATGTAGATAATCAACAGTATATGTAAGTTATTTCTTACAGTCTTCCTCTTACAACTTTCCCAGTTCCTGGAAACCATTTTATAAATTCCTTTTCCATTTCCATTTATCATATAACACAGTCCACTCCTACCTTCTTGCTCAAAATCATCCATCCCATATGGCCATTTTTAAATACCTTCTGACTTACTCCTTGCAGGCCACTTCTGAACAGTAGGCATGTAAGCCCTTATTCCACTTGTATGCACTGCCATGAATGACATTTTGCTTACCTAACACTACACACCACAGTACCCTGTAAAAAAAGGATATTAGTCCTTGTTTAGGCATACAGTTGTCATTGAGGAATATGTAATCTACCCTGTGATACTGGCTGTATGCATATTTGACATACTGGCGAATGGCAAAGTATAAATAAAGTAAATCGGACAAATAAGTAAATAACGCTGTCATGAGTCTGTTGCTATAGTCACAGAACTCACAGAATTAATGAATCTGCATTATATGAAATTACATGATATTGCTTTATATGTTGTTATTCTTTTTATTCATTTTTATTAAATAACCTTATTAAATTATTAACGGGAACAGCTGAAAGAAGATGATGATGATGATGATTAAATTGTTACTTAATATACAGGCACATATACATTAGTAGAAAAGAAAAAAAACATATTGTCATATTCATGCATTATGCATTACATATGTTTTCTTTCTTTTTAAGTTATTCACTCCATGTTCTGTTATTCTTTATAATCTAGCAATATTTATGTTCACTCTAAAAGCATTGCATATATTTTTATGGATGGAGCTGAGACTGTCAACTTATTTAACATATTGTATTAAGTGATTTATTTTTGTGCTGTCAACAAACTCTGGAGTAATATTTTCCTAAACCTGGTTTATAACTTCTTCCCTGTTTTGAATATGTATTTTCTATGAAACAGCACACAGTAACTCACTGAACAGAGAGCTAATTTATTCTTTTAAGGGTCAAGATTCAACTGCAGCCCATTTAGAATCCCTGTAAGGGGGTGAGCTATGCATGATATTGCTATCCTGAACTACTCTCTGCACAACAGCAGTGCTATGCCTAGTGTAGTGACTCAGACATGGCTTAAAATGGTGGTAAGTAGTCCAGCTGCACAGGGCTATAAAGCCTCCCACATGTTTATAGCAGCTACCACACAGGAGGGAAAAAAGATAGCGGTACCACAATGTTCATCCAGAAGAGACTCGCATCAAGGTTGGTAAGGCAGCATGATGCACTAAAGCTTCTTCCTGATAAAAATAGCCATCAGAAGGGTCCCACAACATATATTAGCTAGACATAAAACTCCCTACATGACTCAAGAAACCTCAAATTCATATAAAGAAGAACTGGAATCCCTCAGTATTAAACCCAACACCATTCTTCTAGGTGACCTAAACTATTCAACAATGGACTGGTAAGTCTAAATCACCACTAGTGCACAAGTACAGAAATTCATGGACTATGTCAATACAACTGTTCAGGAAGAGACAGTCAGGGTTCCCAATAGGGGGAACAGCATGTTGGATCCTACCCTTACTAATATGGGAACATCTTACACAATCCTTTGGATATCTTTATCACTTGTTAGGTCTAAACATAAAGCTGTCTCCTTTGAAATAAAACTGAATTCAGAGACCCCTTCCAACTAATATACCTTTAGAAATTTCTCAAAGACAAACTAGATACTCCTAAATGATACATTGGTAAGCTTCAAATCACCACCAAATCCAGTTAATTTCACAGAATACACAGAAACATACATCACCACACTATGCCAGCATGTAACTGCTGCAGAAATGAAGCTGTACCTTGTAAAAATAACTGCAGAGCAAACCCCAGAAACAACTCGACATGGTAGAATCATAATATCAACAAGGTTTACAATAAAAGGCAGTGAATTTTGACCAAAAGTAAGAAGTGTAATTTCCATAATAATAGAGCCCTCACCACAGAAATAACACTTATCCAACCCCTAATAACATTGTTCAACATCAGCCTCCATACAGGTTTTGTACTAAGTGAATGAGAACAACTACAGTCCTTTCCCTGCAAAAGGGAGGATTTAACCACAAACACAGGAAATTACACACCTATAAGTTTGACCAGCCTCATATGCAAAGGCATGGAATGACTTATAATGGATCTAAGCAATAAGGACATAGGGAACCTCCAAACAATGGAAATGAATCAGCTTGGATTCATCAAGGGCAGGTTATGCGTATTCAACATGGTAGACTTCCTAAAAAAGGCATCAAAGCAATGGATGAAGATAAATTGGTACACACAACATACCATGACTAGGCCAAGGTTTTTAACACAATCATCCCAACCTCCACCTCCCAGGCGTAGTAGAAAAGCTAAATAAATGGTGAATAAACCTCTGTGTCCCCTGCTGGATTACTAATTGGCTCAAAGATAGGGCTCAGGAGATCTAAACAGGGGAAGCTACATTACCTCCACAAAATATGTAACCAGAGGCATCCCCCCAGAGTTTGGTGCTGAGACCTTTCCTGTTTGACATCTACTTCTATGAAGTAAAAACCAGTATCAAAGGGCTCTGGCCATTTAAGTTTTCAGATGAATGCAAGCTAGGCACAGTTATTTTATTACGTCAGAATCATGGTCTGAAACTAAATGCCAAGAAAGCATTATCATATCCTTTGGGAAGTTATTTACTCCATGAAACTACCACATTGGCAATTACACCCCTAAGAGTTGACCCAGTTGTTCAGGATTTGTTAACTTATGTGGACAGTGACATAACTTTTAACTAATGTGCCTACTGTCAGAAGAAATTCCTTCTATATTACACATCTTATAAACAAAGGGATTGTGTCTAAATATAGTGATGTCATTGTCCCCCTTTATTCAGCCCTCATCAGGCATTTCATGGAGTAAAATGCCCCCTTTGGATTGTCCTCCTTTATTCAGCCCTCATCAGGCATTTCATGGAGTAAAATGCCCCCTTTGGATTGTCCTCTTTATTCAGCCCTCATCAGGCATTTCATGGAGTAAAATGCCCCCTTTGGATTGTCCTCCTTTATTCAGCCCTCATCAGGCATTTCATGGAGTAAAATGCCCTCTTTGGATTGTCTTTTATTCAGCCCTCATCAGGCATTTCATGGAGTAAAATGCCCCCTTTGGATTGTCCTCCTTTATTCAGCCCTCATCAGGCATTTCGTGGAGTAAAATGCCCCCTTTGGATTGCCCTCCTTTATTCAGCCCTCATCAGGCATTTCATGGAGTAAAATTCCCCCTTTGGCATGCATCTGTCCAAATACAAGCAACATTGAGAATGCCAACAGAGATAGCATATTAAAAGGATACAAGATCTAAACACTATTTTCTACATGGACCACCTAATAGCCCTGTCACTATGCTAGGTAAGAGCTAAGAGCTGACTGGCATTCAAGGCATTCTTCAGCCCAATACTGATGGACCTACTGCACATCAGCAACAGAAATAAAATCAGAAATACTCAGTCCAGAAATCTAAACCTCTCCTGAGGCATCAATAGAATAGATTGGCAGGATAGATATACTTGTAGAGGATATCACTATTCTAGAACAGACTCCTCATCCATGTAAAACAAAGCTCATCCATGTCCATATTTAAGCACAGCTTGGATCTATTGATGGATAAAGAAAATTGTGTGTATATTAGATAATCAATCTTTCAAAAGTTTGACTGTCATATGGTCAACACCATATGATTAAACTTTTAAAAGTTTGAAAATCTAATAAAAAATAAACTACACAAACAACCTACCTGAACATTTTAAGCAGGGGGGCAAGCCCCCCATACACCCCCCCATGTGGGGGGGCTGCGGGCCCCACACCCCCCACTCTTTAAATATACCAACTCCGAGATTGCACTACAGTGCAGAAAAGAGAAATCTCCCCACTCCACACTGTACAGAGATCTCCGTTAAAATGTTCAAACTTTCAAAAATTCGATCATATGATATTGACCATATGACAATCAAACTTCTGAAAGTTCGATCATCTAATATAGACCCAAGAAAATTTACCTCAGGAGTGCTCCCTGTATTACTAATGGACACCAGCAGTTTCTAAATGTTTCATCCCACTCATAGGTCCCCTCAAAATATCTATGGTATGATTCCATTTATACTCTCTAGGGGTAATATTTAATTATTGACCATGGGAGGGGTAAGTCCTCTCTAATACCAAATGGGAAAAGTTAATTCAAGCACCAAAAGCAAGACTGGGTAGGCTTAAAATGGCCTGCAGTGTAAGCTAGCCTAGTGCTAACATATGAACCTACAAAGAAATATTAAGCAGTCTGATGTTTCATGGGAAGTCCTACATATTAAAGTTGTATTTATTTCAACACTTGTGATAGCACGCCCTATATACTAGTAGAGTGATAATGCAAATGTTTGTTTTAAGCACTGAATGATGTGTGGGCCCATCTACTACTCATCTAAACAATGTAACATCAACACAAAGTAGAGTTTACTAAACACTTCCAATCAAAATTAATGGTTTGTTAGACAAACATGGTCCTACATTCAGCTGATTAAAGCTGATGCTGTTTGAATGATTATATCATGTTCAGTTGCTCAAGAAAGGACTGTATTTGGTTCTGTAGAGCCTTAAAACTGGTATACAGATGTGCATAAATTTATGACTTGAAAGAACATGAAGAAAAATCACCAGACCTTAACATTTTTTTACAGAATTTTTAGAAAATATTATTAAACTGGAATTTGTTTATATTTTTAGCTGTATCCATAAATTAATAAATATCTGGTGAACCATACAAAAAGTTGTATAGGATATATGCAGTATGCAATGAAGGAAGACCCTTCAGTTCCCATGAGCTACACAGTACATGAATCATTTTGGGCTCACTAACAACGACAGTCGAAAAACAGTATTACAGCCTGTTTTGAGGGTCTCAAAATTTGCAAGTCAAGCAGAATAAAGTGTGAAAAAAGTTTAAGTTGTAAAATGGTCACAAAAATTCTTTACAACAAATTAATAATATGCAGGAATAAAATATTAATTATAGCCATACTGACTTCCTCAGGCAGACATATCATGACACTGTGCCTGGCTCCTGGCAGGCCTCCTTTATGAATATCCATGTTATCTCTACAACACTGTTGAAATATTAGCAGCAGCCACAGACGGTGCCACAGAATGGAAATGCCCACAGTGCCACAAAATGGAAGTGCCTTCAGGAACCAGGACAAGTGTTAGGGAAACTCAAAAGATTCTGGTCACCTAGATAAACAAACATGTGCCCTTGAAGTCAAGGAGAATATGATTTAATGCTGGGGTAGGACAAACTGCCCGTTATTTATCATGTACTGAATCATGACAGAAAGGTGATTAGTTCTGTAAAAACCCTACAACAAAGGCAGCTGTGAATACCCTCTTACAACAATGTAGGGATTGCAAGGGTTAGGCTTCTCTTACATAACATTAGGCAAGAAAAAGAAAGCAGTAGCACCATAAAAATGCCTCAAAAGAGTGTTGAGCCATCTGTGTTCAGATATACACTGAATTATGAATGAATGACAAAGGAAGCTATAATATCTTAATAAATCTCATTACACCAGGTAATACACATTTCACATAAACCTCTAAGCTGCAGTGCTGAAACATGTACACTACCTGACATGAATGTTAATAAAGTATAATCCACTAAATCATCCAGGAAATGAAAAGTGGGAAAAAACGTCATGCATTTTATGTCTTCCTCTCTGCCCTTTTATATTTCTAAAGGATTTTTTTCATGTTTGTTTTCAATGAAAACTAAGTTTGTAGCATACCAACAATGATAGGCCATATGGTTGAACACAAACATTCCTGTAGACGTTCATTATCTGTTCCTCAAAGCACTGATGAGCATTTCAGAGCGATAATGTATGTGACTTGACTGCAGCTGATAAGTCGTTCTTGCTATGTATGGCTGCACTCTGCAACATTTTACTGACATGATGAACAGATTCTGTAGGTTTGCACAAAGAATTCTGTTAATGTATACTGTCATGGTATGTCACTCTGTCTACCTACTTATCTCTGCAAGGAACTGTAGTTTGCTCACCAGTTAACATGCAGTTGACAACACTGCACTTATTTTTATACATGACAGGTTAAACAAGAAGAGATAGAAGGTAAGTCAACATACTGGAATCAAGCAATATGTAGTAATTTCTTCTGCAAGAAATGCTGTGAAGATAATCTTTAAAGTGGTAGCTACAAGAAAGTAAAGTAATAAACAGATGTCAAGAGAGCAAATATACCAGTGCTGTAAACGCTGCAGTGTAGTCTGAATATTTTCAACAATGGAAGAAGATTAACCAGGTACATGACAGACAGGGCATTAACAAATTCCTCTTCATGTTCACATGTAGATTGGAGGCAAACCCAATCGAGTTTCAGGGTGCCTTTGGAAGCCTAAAACCCTCTAACCTGTTAACAAAGGAGGATGTGTCTACAGACAAAACAGTGGGACATTTAGAAGTAGAAGCTCACAAAGAAGACACAGAGAAAGTGAGTGACACAAAAGATTGGGGGGACACCATGACTGGGGTGAGGGAGGGGATAATGCAAGCTCATGCACATCAAACATGGGGACAGTGAGAATCTTGTCCTCACCCACAGGTGAGGTACATCACTGTACCCTTACTCTGCTTGATGTCTTCACCTCCTATGGACCATGAGTGAGAGAAGCCTCTCCATCCAGTGTAGGCATACACCAATGCTGCAGCCCACTACTCTACACACCAGTCCTGGCATCCCCAGCTCAGCCAGTACTCCCAAAGGGTACCACAGCACCATCTGCCAGGGTAATACTGCCTGATGGAGCAGGTAGTGCAGTGGCAGCAGAGGAAGTACTGTCAGGTTGGGTCCCAGATGTGCTGGGTGTTGGTACTGGAGTCGAAAGAGCATAAGCAGGCTCACTGGGGTTGGCCTACCTCACTGTGCTCCAAAGCATTTAGTGATTTGGTACAAATGGATGACACATAGACAGTTTGATGATACATAATATAAAATAATAAAAAAAAGAGATAGGGGTTGGGGAGAGAGAAAAAAAAAAGATAAAAGTAGTACCGTCATATTTATCTGAAGTATTATATCTACATATATGCCCTAACAACTACAAATTATAATTATGGATTACTCAAAGTACTTTTTGCCAATCTGCATATATTGCACATATGCTTGGTCCAATTATACAGATTACAGGGCCTTTATGCCACTTGCATAGAGTTTAATTTATGTAATATTATTAAATAAATGCACTATTGTATAATTGTTATTCATGGCATTTGAGCCCAGAACCTCTAACTCCTAAAGTTGGTTTGTGCTATAGACTTATGCATGCATACTTGTTTTTACAGTTAGGATATGCATGCTCACTTTGCTACTACTGTACAGAAAACAAAAAAAAATCTTTCTTTATGTTTTAAAGCTACAATAATACTTCTCTTGTACTGCATGCATACCAGTTCCTTCCCTCAGTCTCTCCAAATGATAAACATGAGCCTGCCGATTCAACTCAATTTCAGAATTAGCTGTGAAAAGAAAAGAAAACAACAGCAGAGCATTATATGCATACCAGTCTTGCCTATATTTAGCTTTCTGTGTATTACAAATCCTCTTTATTAGCATACTTATACAACTGTGGGATGTCACTAGTCTGAAACTCATCCAACCACTGTTTGAGTGCATCCCTCTTGCATATTTTAGGTAGTTGAAATGATGACTACACTGTTCTCCAGTGCATGGGATGCCAGTTGCACTGAATACAGCCTTGGCCAGACTATTCCAAGCCTCAGACTTGACTTGGAGTCAGAGGAGTCCCCCTGCAGAAGCCTTTAGCTGTGGCTCTTTACCAGGAGTCCAGTAAATATCATAAACTCCTGAACATCCCAACTCTGTGCTTTAAAGGGGACACCTTCTCCTCTAATGCCACACATGTATAATTCCAAAAGTAGAGCAATGGCAACTAATCCCACCAAGTACTACTATCGCATTTACTGGTAGTGTACAAACCTGATAAACGATGCTAACTATGTTTGCACAATGTTAAGTGGAGAGCAGCAGTGTTAAGCAGGATGGGAATCAATTTTGCTGAGACTGGAAGGTTAATCTGCCACTTTATATATATATATATATATATATATATATATATATATATATATATATATATATATATATTCATTTGTGTATGTGCCTTATTTAAGTGTGAAGGCCATCCAAGTCTAGATAGCAGATTTATACTTACAGAAATATCAGAAATATAGTGGACCATATACCCTCAGTCATACATCTGAAAACACAATAAGGATGGCTTATCCTTCATATATAAGTGTTATAAGTGAGACTGAATGTAATGTGAAATGGAGCAACATTAAAAATGTCTGGAATGTCATTAGAACCCAGGACCATCTGTATTATAGCCCTACATTTACACCTGCTGCCACTGGAATAGTTAAACAACAGCTGCATAATTCCCTATTCATTCCTAAGTTCTGTGTGTTAACCTCTATACAATGCCATTTAGCATGTTTGCATGGTGCCCAACAGAATTAATAGAATGTATATGTTTTAAATGGTCAACTGTCTGTATCCTGTCTGCAGATGCTTGATGGCTGCAGGTGTTAGGGAAGCTTGCTAGCTGCTGCACAATGTCACTTAGCGGCATTGTGTGATAGAGAGCAAACACTGCAATAATGTATCCTTTTTGACCTTTACACTGTCTATGACCTGTCTGTATGTGTTTTGTCTGCTTCCTGTGTGGGCCACTACTCCAGTTTTGTGCACTGTTAAGAGTCACAAAAAACAAGATAAGCACAGCTAACCTTGGCATTCACTGTGTTTCTCCATTTCCCTTGTTTGCGCTAAGCTGCACACTGCGTAAACACTGGCATTTGTATAAATAAAAAAAGGGAAAATTAGTTGAAGAAAAGAAAGCTACAAAATAAACACTACAAAATATCTGTTTGCATATGTGAAATATGTCTACACAGGTCTGGATTTGAACTTTCACTCCAGTGAGACTTCAAAACACGGTAAGGGTGTCTTATTACTCTGTGCCACATAAACATCTTTGCAGCAGACAACTGAAATCATTGTGTATACAACCAACTGCAACATCATCCACAGTACTAACAAAACATATGACAGTTGTTTGCACATGTGCTAATTTCAGATGTAGTGCACTCAGTGATCACACAACCGTGTATGACTATTGCTTGCAAAAATGCAGTCCTGTCTTATATCTCTGCATTTGCTGCACATTCTTATCTTATCTGATCAAAATGAGACATGCAGTCTGTAAGGCATTCAGTATCATTGTCCTTAAAATGCGTGTGGATATTAAATGCCAATAATATACAGCTGTCAACAAATGAAGGGGGTTGGATGTTAGTTAACAGAAACTGTGCAATGTGTGCAGCTTACTTACATTTAAAACCTGGATACAATTATTTCTACACTTTGTACATCTAACCTGGCTGACACACCCACTGGAGGTAGGGCAATCTGAATTTCCAGTGTTTTTTTCTTCTCCCTACCAGTAATCATTCACAGCTGCAATCCATTATCAACAAACACTGAGGGAGTGCCTGCATTATGTTTATAGCAGCTACACAGAGTTAAGTTTTGGGGATTCAGCAGTTCTAATGAGTTCACACCTCATGTGCATCTTCACTGTGATCACATTTCTGAATCTATACCATAAAAAGGGAACCATGCAGCTAGGTAACCTAAAGGTGAGGACACTAGTGTGTGTGAGTAATACAGAAGAGGTTATTACTTTAGGATATATCTGCACAAAAGACTACTGACCTTGATGAGGTGTGCTTGCAGTTTTCAGTTATATACTGCATATGCTGAAATGTCATAAAGAAAAATCTGTTAAAAATATACGTGTGTGTGTGTGTGTGTGTGTGTGTGTGTGTGTGTGTGTGTGTGTGTGTGTGTGTGTGTGTGTGTGTGTATTAGCAAATGCTGCTTTTTTAAGTGTACTGATGGCATGGACATGTTTGCCAGGGCATTTCACTTTCTCAGATGTACAGCCTTATTGACTGTCACCACAAGTGCAAATGTCACAACTGTTTTTCTCTGGACACTTTTCTATTGTTATTTTCATGGAATGTAAATGTCCTACATTTTCAGTGGCACAGGGATGTTAACTTTCTAGGATGGACCATACACACCTCTAGGGAAGTGCTGGCCACAGGTAGACATGACGTAAAATAGCTTAAAATGGAATTTTCTGTGTTAAATCTGTACACATGTTTCAGGGACAGTTTATTTGATAGCACTTTTAGCATTTTACTGATAGTTTGTTAGCAAAGTTCATTATTTGCCTGTTCTTTTGGGGGTGGGGGAGCAAAATTACATTTATGTATTGGAACAAACAAGATTTTTGCTATTACTACTCTCCTTGTTTTGGATCTACTTTTCTTTGTGTGTGATTGTAATATGTTAAAACCACACAATTCTTATTTAATATTTCAATATCTTGAATGTTTTATGTTTCTCAAGTTTGGTCTGCAAGGCTATGGAATGCATCATCATGGAACTCATTAACAGAGACATTGGGAACCTCCAAACCTTGGACCCTACCCAGTTTGGCTTCATTAAGGGCAGATCATGCCTCCTAAACCTGGTGGACATTTTTGAGATGGTTACCAAGGCATTAGATGAGGGAAAGGAGGCCCAAAGAGCCTACCTAGACTTTGCAAGGACTTTCAACACCATTCTTCATTCTAGTATTATAGACAAGCTCACCAGCTTGAACATAAACCCATACGTCACAAGATGGGTTGCCAACTGGCTCATGGATAGAATCCACATGGTGAGAGTTGCAGGCTCTATGTCCAACTCTAAACCAGTTACAAGTGGCATCCCCCAGGGCTCAGTCCTAGGACCCCTCCTGTTCGGTATATTTATTTATTTATTTATTTGCAGTTGTTTAACCAGGATAGTCCATTGGGCCCAAGGAACCCGTTTTCAATGGAGTCCTGGGGAGAAAAGCTCCACATACAGATTATACAAAGATTAAGTTCCACACATAGATTGCATGATGATTACAGAGTACCATTATACAATTTCAGGTTATAATCAGGTCAAATATATTTTAATCAAAAGTAATAAATGCAATAATATTTAATGTAAAAATTTTTTTTTTTTTTTTTGGGATAGGTAGGCTAAGAGATTGCTAGGTATAAGTAAGGAATTTAGGAATAAGTAAGGAATTATAGGGATAGGTAGTTAGATGCAGTAGGCTAGGAGATTGCTAGGTATAAGTAAGGAATTATAGGGATAGATAGTAAGGAATTATAGGGATAGATAGTTAGATAGGCCTAGCCTCACAATCCAACCCAATTGTGTCCAGATGTATCATAGGCATTTATTAGGAGTGTGTTAGCTACAACATTTCTAGAGGTTATGTTGGGGGTATGTTCATTTGGGGATTACTTTCTGCCTATGTCTATCAGAGACATGGGGACCAGATTGGGGGTGAATTTCTGATTTCCCATCCATTGGTCAAGGTTACACTTGAATAGGATAAGGGATGGACTCTGTTTCACATGGATGGGAAGCCTGTACTAGAGCACAGGGATCTTCTGAGAGACATATTTGTCTCATCAACATGTTTTATTTATATCACATGCTAACTTTAAATCATTGGATCTAGTAGTTCTTACACTGTTTGTTTTGCAGATGTGCAAAAATTTCTTCAGAGAAGGATCCAAGGATACCTTGTATACCTGGCATAGTTTCTCAGTAACCTGTAGGAGATAAAAGTATAGAGACAGAGCTTTAAGGTGAGCCATATATGACATTGTGTTTATAACAGAGATTCTCCTGGTAAAGAACTTTTGCGGACCTGCCAGCTGTTGCATATGTCTAGTAAGGCACATGTTGAAGACAGCATTCTGCTCAATGATGGGTCTGATAAGTACCAAATAAAATGGCTCAATGACTTCCTTGTACCTGGATACCACGTCCTTACTTATAAGTTGGGCGATATAGAATGATTTTCTTACTACCCTGGCCACATGTTGGTTAAAGACCAGATTACTGTCTACACATGTTCTCAGATCCATGACTACTGGGTCAACTGTTTAAGGGGGTTCTTATCAATTGAATAATTATCCTGGGTAGTAGTTTTTCCCAAAATGTACTATACTGTATTTTTTGGCATTGAGTATTAGTCTGTGAGTTTGGCACCTGTCATTTGTTCCTCTTGCAGTCTTCTGCTAACTTGGTCAGCCAAAGGCCCCTAACCTTACCCTTTATCTCAGAGAACAAGATACCAAATAAGAGAGGTCCCAGCACAGAGCCATGAATTACCCCTCTGGTGACTAGTCTCTTAGTGGAGGTGGTATCACCAATCATGACATCTTAGGTCCTGTCTGTCAGCTAGCTGGCAATCCAATGAGGTACGCAGGGGTTTATGCCCAGTTTGGAGAGTTTGTCAGCTATACTTGAGTGTAGCACTGTACTGTACACCTTAGCCAGGTCCAGCCAGTGTGTACCATTTTCCCCTCATCCATCATCTTGCTGACCTTCTCAAAGATGTCCACCAGGTTTATTAGGCACGACCTTCCCTTCACAAAGCCACACTGGATTGGGTCCAGTGTCTGAAGATTGCTTGTGTCTTTGCTGGTCATTTCCATGATAATTTGTTCCATAGCTTTGCATATAAGTTTAGTTAGACTAATAAATCTGTACTTTCTGGAGGCAGTTGATGGCCCACCCTTGTAAAGTGGGATAACCATTGCAATCCTCTATTTTCATGGTATGAAGCCTGTTTTGAGGCTATAGTTGAAAGCGGTTCTAATACGACAAGTTTCAAGCTATTTAGGAGGCATATGGTGCAGCGGTAGCATTGTTGCCTCATAGCAAGAGGTTCTCACGTTCGATTCTTGGCTGGAGTGCGGGAGTGCCTTCTGTGTGGAGTCTGCATATCCTCCCCACGGTTGGGTGGGCGTTCGAAAGACATGTGTAAATGGGCGTGCCTTCGCTGAAGGTTGAACATCAAGCTGGCACCTCGGCGTTCGTGAAAATCTATTGCCAATCATTAGCGGACCGGAGTTCCGCTGTGGCGACCCCTAACCAGGAAAAGCCGAAAGACAACAACAACTGGGATATTGTTGGGGAACACTGAGGCTGTGTTTTTGGCCTTAGCATGCACCACCAGGACCTGCTCCCTTTTAATAGTTGGAGGGGATATGCTAGCAGGTATTTCATGGGGTGGTGGCAGGGGAAGTTGAGGGGTTAAGTTTGAACTGAATTTGTCAGACAGCAAATTTGCAATGTTGCTTAGTTCAGTAAAGGTGGCACCATTGACCACCAGTTCAACACACTGATGTATGCTACCTTTGAGGTTTTGGCTGTAAAAGGCCTTGTGGTTGTCATTAGCCTTTGAGGCTATCTTGACATTGTAATTCACTTTGTTTAACTTAATTAGTACTCTTAGTTTCCATTTTATTTTAATTAGAAGGCTTCTGTCATTAAAGGAACTGTTCTTCCTGATTTTATCCAGGACTTTTTTCTCTTTGTGTGGAGGATGTAGTTTGTGCATTCTTGACAAACTTGGTTGTGTGCAAGATTTTTGCCTCCAGTGAAATTGTGTATGTGTCTCTCGCATGCTGTGTTTTTCCAATGATTAATTGGTTGTCTGTGAACATGAGACAATTGCTACATTGTCTAAGGATGTCCATATCTATCAAGCTGGTTAAGAAGACATTTGAAAATTGCATACCCATGTTGTCTGGAACTGTATTTGGGTGGACAACTGCAATTCATGGACTTTGTTTTACAGAGCACTTCTTTGGAGATCTCTGAGGTTTGGCACTAGACTAGGTTACACTGTACTAAGATTTGATAGTAATGCTGTTTAATGTGAAGACTAACTGATCTAAGCTTGTCTTATGCAATGGCGTTATTTTAGCCAAAATAAGTTGCAGGTTTTAGTTTTAAGGGGAATTTTATAGATAAAATTACTTTCTGGGCATTTGTGTCCGTACAGGGTGTTGCTAACCTCTTGATCTAATAACACCAAGTAAGACTGCTTGTGAGTCTAATGCTACAACAGAGCATTAAAAAACTACACTGACAAACTATTTCAAGTATTAGGGACCCTTAGAATTGTTTACTTGCAAAACCAATAAATAAAGCAAAAGTAAAGCAGTAACAGTCTAAACAGTTAAATGTGGTCCAAAATGGAGGTGTCTACCAAGTATGAAGCAGGACTAACTCAGGACCCTCTCAAAGTGTGGCAAGGACAACAAGTAGATGGGTGCTCTAGGAAAATGTGCAGGGGATAATCTGTAGTAAGAGTGGTTTTCTTAAGTGTAATACTAACTGTCTGCCCAAAAAACTGGTATTATGGTTCTATGGAAACAATGGGTGGGAGAATCCTTAAACAGATTACAGTACAGATAACAGCAATGAAAGGGGAGAGGGAGAGAAGTCAGATTACCATCAGGGGCAGAAGCCAGAAACACAGACTTTTAAAACCAAAACAAGATAAGGGTGGAGTGTTGGGAAAAAATTCAAACTGGAGCTCTAGTCTTGTGGACAGAATTTTAGAAACATTTGTTACTGTCTCAGTGGGGCCTGGGGCAGACCCAAAGAAAAAGAGAAAACAGTAGCACGATAAACAGAAAGGCACTGAAATGCAACTTTAGGTATATAGAGTTATAAAAAATACTGAAGCACAAATACTGGAGCAGATTTCACAATACTGCCATTACTGCAATCCTACAACAGACTAAGGCACCAGACTATGCAGGAATTTAACAGTAACACTGCAATAAGTGACTAAATTAATGTCAAATCTGGCAGTAGATCACAATACTGCCACAACTGGGAAAGAAGCTACAAGACTGAGGTCCCAGACTGTGTTCAAAATACAAAAAAAAATGCTTTTTACGTGTAATTCTATTTAGATTAATAAAAGTGCAGTACAATGTATGAGCAATGCTAAAATCTTGCAGTAATACACAATCTTCACAAAACTGCATATAATACTACAAGACTAAGGTCCCAAAACTAACTAAAAACAAGTGCAAACAGATAATTTGCTTAGCTGAACAATGGACAAAAAGCACAGAAGTACAAAAAAGTATTACCACACAGGTCACCACTATAAGTGCAACTTAAAATATTTAAGCAGACTTTAAATAAAAGTGTTTTTTTTTTTTTAGGTTTATAGGTTCATAGGCATGTATTAGGCTAATGACTACTACGGTCTTTTAAAACATAGCCATTCATCCCAAATTATTGAAAAGTTATGGCACCATTGATAAGTGTACTATGCCGTGCTTGGGATAAGAAACATTTACAAGTAGGTGATTGGGAGATGAACCATTTACAAGCTGTCTATGTCCATTAGAAGCACAGTTGTCAAACAAGTGATACATTTGCAGTTCCCCTTTCAATTGTCCAGGTTATACTTAAATTGGTTTATGGAGGAACTCTACTTCACATGGATGGGGAGTGTGTTCCAAAGAAGTGGTAGTCTCTGGGATAAATGGCTGCCTCTCTAGCAGGTCCTATTTATATCAGAGGCAATGTTTAAGTATTTAGAACAGGTAATTATGGTGCTGTTTGTTTTGTGGATATGCAGGTGCTCCATGAGGGTGTAGTCTGACAATGCCTTGTATGCTAGAAATAGATATCTTCTCAACAGCCTGTAGGAGACAGAATATAGGATAGAGTTTTGAGGTAGTCTGCAAAGAACATGGTACTTACACTCCGTATTCTTCTTATGAAGAACCTCTGTGGACATCCCAGTGCATTAGATGTGCCTAATTGGGTCCATACCAAAGGGGGCATTGTACTCAATGGTAGGTCTGATGCATGCAGAATGCAGTGTAACTAAAAACTCATTGGACTTAGATACCACACCTTTGTTTATAAGTTGTACAGAATATGACTTCCCAACTACTGTTGACACATGATGGTCAAAGGCTAGATTATTGTCTATGTGTGTCTCCAAGTTCCTAACTACTGGGTTGACTCTTAGAGGTGTGCTGTCAATATGATAGTTATCAGAGGTAGATTACTTCAAGAAGGATACTATTACATTTTTTGGCACTTAGTTTTAGTCCATGGCTCTGACAAAAGTAATTTGTCTGTGCCAACCCTTTGTGGAGAACATTAGTCTCAATGAGGGATTCTATGACTGCTCCTAATTTTCAGTCATCTGCAAATTTGGTCATCCAGATGCCCATGACACTGACCTTGACTTCAGAGATGTAAATGGCAAAAAGGAGTGGTCCCAAGACTGATCCCTGAGGGATTCTGTTTGTGACTGGCCTCTTTCTGAAGCTGAAATTCCCAGTTCTAAATTTCTGGTTTCTGTCTGTGAGCCAGCTGGGTATCCACTGGGTGACATAGGGGTTTATACCTAACCTCTTGAATTTGTCAACAATATCTGAGTGTGATATTGTGACAAATGCTTTGGCAAGGTCAAGGTAGGCAGTGCGGAGTGTTTTCTCTCATCCATTGCTTTGGTGACTTTTGTCAAAGAGGTCCACCAGGTTGAGTAGGCATGACCTGCCCTTGATGAAACCAAATTGGGTTGGTGGCAGTATCTAGAGCTTTCTTTTGTCATTAATGATCATTTCCATGATAATTCTTAATATGGCCTTGCATATGAGACTGGTGAGTCTATGGGTCTATAGTTTCTGGGGATTGATGATGGCCCACCTTTGTGAAGTGTGATCATTGTAGCTGTTTTCCATTCATTAGGCAAAAAGTCTGTTTGGAGGCTACAGTTAAATAAATAGTGATTCTAGAGGGCCTGATATGTCATATTTCATTTTTCTTCCCTTTTTGTTAAAATCTTACATCTCGCACTTTTGATAACAAAAAACCTTGGGTGTATGTAGGTCTGTTCTTAATACTGAAGATTGGCTAGAGAGGGATCTTATCAAACAAAGGCAATACTGGAACACTAGTCCTATGGTTAGAATTTCAGAAACGTTTGGTTTAATGTCTCAATGTGGGGTGGGGCACATTTAAAGAACAGTGGAAAAACAGTAACAAGGTAAACAGAAATTCACTGTAATGCAATTTTGAGTAAGTATATACAGCTATAAAAAGTACTGAAGGACAAATACTGGAGCAGAATTCACAATACTGCCCAAACTCCAAACCTACAGCAAAGTAAAACACCAGACTATGTAGAAATGCACCAACTTGTATCACACATACTCAAAGTCTTGAACAAGGAAGTAATCTACAGCTGAATGAACTGCAGAGAATCAGCCACAGATTTAGCAACAGGAATGCCAAATAACCAAACAGTGCTTAAAGCTTGGGACTTGACAAAGATAATCACTTTCACAAAATACAAGAAGTTAAGCAGTCTATAATTAACAAAATAAATCCTATAAAATACTTGAGCGCTCATAAAATGAGATAACATATGTAAATGTCCAGGCATCTTAAACAGCCAGGCACCATCTGCTTTCTTTAGAGACATGCAAAGGTTTTCTGGTAATACATCAGGGTAAATCAAATTCCCCGTGTATTACAAAGAGATATAATTAAGTTTTCAGTCATAATATCAATTTGATGTGCTCTCAAATGGATTCCAAGAAATTCACATCCTGAGCGTCATTTTGGAGATGAATTTCTTGAAATTATTTTTCGCACACATTTTTAAATTTTTATGGTCAGAGACTTGATAATATTACTCTATGTCATGGCAATTTGATCTCAGACACCTGTAGATATACCCGAAGTTCTAAGTTTTATACTTTTATAGTACATTTAAAATATTTATGCAGTTATTTGCTTTACCATTCCCTACTGTCTCTACTTCAATAAACTGTCATATACATGGAGTGTGTGTGTGTGTGTGTGTGTGTGTGTGTGTGTGTGTGTGTGTGTGTGTGTGTGTGTGTGTGTGTGTGTGTGTGTGTGTCTGCGCGCACGCACGTTTGTGTAGCATATGGCAAAGCCTTCTAACATAAAGTTTTAGTGTTCAGGATGTATCTAAACACAGGGGTGGGTAGTGTTAAACTTAAGTTAAATCCATGGACTGCACATGCAGCTCCACACAATACATTGTATAAACTTATTCAGAACCATACACTAAGGTCTGAAATCAGCCTCCAAAAGTAAATGTCTAAAATTAAAGCATAAGAATAAATGTAAAGATAACAGGAACCCAAATCAGCTGATATGCTCAGTTCTCTGAAGATCTAATATATTACTGTCTATTGAATTTTACCCCACCACTTCCATTGCCACAAGAGTTGGAGCAGATAAAAAGTGACAACATGGCATTAAAAAGGAATGGGATAGAAAGAAAAGGTTGTGTTTATAAAGTGGGGAATGGTGAAAGAAGGAAAGATCCGAGAATTATAATTACAGTAAATTACAATTTAACTTTCACATCCATTTTATAACTTGGGTGAAATAAATGGGAGAAATAAATATCAAATATTGCTAGATTGAATAAAAAGAACTGGAAAGGTACATGAATAATACATATTACTTTAAACAAAGTCTGTGTTTCTTATCAATTACAATTTTCGGTACTTAACGTATTATCGCAACCAGATTTTCACTGTAATAACGGTTGCTTCCCAATCCTTGAATCTGTTTATGAATGCTGTAAAAATGTAATATAATGTGTTTTCTTTACCACAGCCATTGGTTTTGGTCAGTGTTAGCAATAACAAGTTGAAAATGTACTGCAGTTTCTTTATGCACTTTACTGCCGCATATCCCTTATTGCAACTCAAGCCAAAGTAGTACTGTCTACTTCTTCCATGAAAAACAACCCCAGATTAAGTTGTCCACATAATCCACCCTCCCTTTAGAAAAGCTTCAGTTGCTGCAACTTAATCATTGAAAGGGTTCTTTCCAAACTGTCAGAAATAAAATGTTTACCAAAAGTATGATTCCTGTCTCTCTGAAAATTTTCATTCTTAGGATTCGTTCCTCACACTGGAAACATTCCTTTCATTAGTAAGACAGCAGCCATGTGAATTCATGCTTGTGTGCGTAATGCACGCAAAAAACAAGAAGCGGAATTTTTCATTTATTTGTTGTCCTTAAGGTAATCCAAAGTTATTCCTTAGGAGTAACGACTTACAACAACACTTTATAGTGTTTCCTGCACTTGTTTCCTTTCTAGTATGCGATTTTCGCAACCGCGAAAATCTGGTTGCGATAATACATAAGTACCCAATTTTCATCCCCTTTTTGCCACAAGTCATTCTTAACAACAGTGAAATTGATACTCTCAGAGCCATGTATACTAACACAATATTACAAGCAATATAAACAAGTAAAATTGAACATGGGGCAAATGTGACACTGCCTATAGAATCTACTTTAATAAAATGTTTAGGCTGTGTAGGGGGAGGAGTGTTTGGGAGGCATGGTGGACATGCAGAATTCAACATATCTTATTTTACTTCTATTGTTACAGCTAGGAGGAAGTACATTTTCAGTCTTGTAGCAAGGAAAAATCTGACAGCAATTTTGACGGTGAGCACTACAGTTTGATGTGGTGGTTGGGTCCAAAATTTAGGGAATTGCACTGTATTCGTACAAAGTATATTTTTATACCTTTAATTTGTTCATGTTAGATTTTGCCAAGGGTTTACATAGTTATATCAGTTGAGTCTTATACCATACTTTTCAATCTTTTTCTGTATCATCAATTTTTATTTTCTACAAAAATATTTGTTTCTTGGTAACATTTTATTTCTTCATTTATACACTCTGTTTCTCATTTATTCTATTTACCATTTCCCAAAATTTATCATACTTATATTTATAGATTTCTACTACTAATCTTTCATCTTTTTGGTTTATGCACTTTTTGACACTTTGTACAAATTTAATGAAGCAGCATATACCACTGGGTTAATTAACCCAAAACCTCCTTCTTCTCTGTTTACATACAAAACTTTACTTTCTACTGGGTTTATTCTAGACCCTTATATAAATAGAAAAATAAATGCAATAATTCATTTTCAAAGACTGCTGGCAACATAAATCCACTTCCTAAGTATGCTATTTTTCTCATCAGTACTGAATTTATCAATTAAGACATTTTTTTGAATGATAATGTATATGTTATCCAGAAAAGAAAGGTTTATTGTATTTCTTTTATTTGTTTTCCCATTGAATTCTACTTCCATCTTTATTCCCAAATTGTATATTTAACACAGAAATTTCATTCACTGTAAAATATATATACCCTTTTACTACCCCACTTAAACCTTTACTTTTCTCTTTATTTAAATACACCCCTATCAACCCTAGACACTAATTTATGCAAATTATTAGTTTTTTTATCCAATTTTTGTTTTTTGCAATTATTACAGTGTCATCTGCATATGTTAACAGAACTGGAATTCTTAACCCTTCAGGTGTTATACACCCCATCTCCTTTGTTTTGTAATTTATTTTGCATACTGTGACATTCATAACTAATGCAAAGAGTATACAACCCACTGGACATCCCTGCGTTACACCATTCTTCATATGTACCTCCACTTTTACTTTATTATCACTATAACACTGACATACATATTTTTCTAGCTTTCTCACTTACACTATTTTCTTTTATTATTACCCAAAAGACTGCATGCCCAGTTGTGTCCAATGCTTTATTAAAGTCTCCTATCATAATTTTCACGTTGTCTTTTCTATTCATAATATCATCCAGAATTTCTCTTACTATGATTAATAATTCTTGACAACCCTTACCCTTTACACACACACACACACACACACACACACACACACACACACACACACACACACACACACACACACACACATACATTTTATGTTTGTGTGTGTGTGTGTGTGTGTGTGTATATACACACACACACATTTAATATTTGCCATTTTAGATTTAAATCTCTTATCTATTATTTTCATAGAGATCTTTTAATCATTTTTATTCAATACTGTCTTCTTTTTTGTCTTCTATCTTCCTCCATATGAATTTAAGTACTCCACTACATAAACTTTATATACAAAAATTTTATTTAACCATTCATGCAAAATCTTTAAAAAAAATGTTTTTTGTCAGTCCCTTAAATTTGTATACATTTCATATACTATTTCATTTGGTTCTGCAGCCAAATCTCTATTTACTTGTCCTAATACTTTATCTAGCTCATTTAAGGAAATCTCTTTTTCCAACCCTTTATTCTCTTTTCCTGTTAACTTTTTTAACATTCATGCTTTTTTTTGCTAACTTCTTTTTTTCTTTAAACATGTCTTGTGCATTGTGCATATTGCACTACACTATTCATAATATTTTCCTGAATTCTTCCCATTTTTCTTTCTATTTTTTTTATTTCTCTCATTACAATGCCATCTTCCTTTACTAATCTATGTAAGTAACTCAATATTTCTTTCTTCCTTGTAAAAAAATATCTTTCAGTATATAACATTTCTTGGTTTTTTTTTATTTATTTCACAAAATTATTTTTCTTTGTCAAATTACATTCTATTATTATGCTCTAAATCTTCCAAAGCATCATTTGATGTTCTTTTCTATTTTTCTTTCTCTTATTTTCTCACATCATATTGCCACCATAAAAAAATATATATATTTATATATATATATATATATATATATATATATATATACACACACACACACACACACACACACACACACACACACACACACACACACACACATTTCCTTACATATCATCCACCATTCAGACCATGTTTTACATAATGTTCTCATAGTAATATGTTATTTCCATAACTGCATTACTAATCTCTGTCTTTCTTCATTCCATGATTTCTCATTTATCCTTTGTATTCCTTTATCTATGTTTATATACTACTTATTTTCCTTTATCTGTAGCCATAATGCAAGATGATCAGAAAACCCTGTTTCTACTACCTCACCTTCTCCTATAAATAAACTTTCTGACAGTTTGAAATAATCTATATCAGTTCTACACATATTCCATTTATACTTCCATGAGTTTTTGTCTCATAATTTTAACTTACAACATTATGACTTCTAACATTTTTCTAATATCATTCCCTTTCTTTTTATACTTGCTTCTTAAATCAGTCTCCTATTATTGTAATATTCATGTTTGTCTCTAGTCTAAAATCTGATGAAATAAGTTTTCCCTTTTTTTACAATTAGTATAAGAATATAATGCTATAATTTTATATACTTGCTCTTTGCATTTTAAATCTACAATAGTTAATCTTCCAATTTTTGCTAAAGTTACATCCAATAACTTTACTTTATGTCTATATTTCTATTGAAGTTGGCTATTCCAGAATATCTCTCATTTCCAAAATTCCAGATTATCTTTCCTCCCAATTGTTTCACTGTAATATTTCTTCATTTGTTAAAAATCTTGTGTCTTGTAATATAATTACATCTACATCACCTGTATTACACCACCCCAAAATTTATATTCATATTATTATATTCTTATTGCTATTCACATTTACAGAAAACACTCTAAATTTTTCATTTTCCCTTTTCCTTAGATTCATGGTTTCATAAGTTCATAACTAATTACTAGGATAGCTTTCATAATAAGCCATTCAAAGCCTAGCAAATTTCCTTCCCAAATGTGAGAACTGAACATTGCACCTTGTGTCTGTGAGTCAAACATCTTAACCATTATACTACCTCCCACTCATTAGATGCATATGTTCTTTTTAATTTTGCACTTATCTCTTTAAATTATTTTTCCATCTTTTGCCATTTTTCTGATATAAGTCTCTTTTTTCTTTTACTAACTCCCAATTCATGTCTTCTTCAACGCTTACTTCAGAACCTTTTTCTATGTCCTATTTATTATTTTTTCTCATTTTTGTTCTATTTCTATTACTTCTAACATTTATTTTCTTTGTTAATTTTATTCTCATTCTTTTATCTTTTTCCTGACTCTTATTTTCATTTTTACAGTCCATCCATAAATGTCTAATTACATCTATAACATTTAAATTCACATTTTTTGCATCATGTCCCATTTCTCCAAACTTATAACATTTTCTTTTGTCAGTTACTTATCAATTGTCATTTTTGCTTGTTCCCAGTATATTCCAATATTCATACTTCCCTCCACATTTATCATGCTTAGTGTATATATACTTCTCTTTCTATTTTTAACACAGTATTACAACCCCAGCCACCAGTCCATAAACCTCTGTGATCATAAACTTTTGCAATGTCCACCACTTCTTTATATAAGGTTTCAAATCTCCTTTCAAAGTCTCTATTTCTACCTCTGTTTAAAATTGTATATGGTTTTTTCTCTTTTGTTTCCCTGTTAAATGCTTTTATCACACAAATATTTCAAGGGTTACAGTCTCCTTTTCTTCATATTCTCCAAGAAAAATTTCTATTGAAATATAGTCTCAAACATGATAACTCAAAATTTTGCTTTGTTAATAAGAATACATTATTTTACCTCATGTACTTTTATACCCAAAGGAGCTATTAAATTGTCCAACACTTATACCTGACCATTTCTTGTCTGCTTTACTTGGAATCCTTACCACATACTTATGTTTTCCATTTATTTTCTATGCCTTCTTTTTGCTACTCCACTTTTGCCTTCTTTTACTTTGTTTTCATTTTTATCTTGCCACTGTTCTTAAGGATTGTCTCTACAACTACTTTTTGTATTTTCTCCATAATGTTCCCCCAAGAAACATCTTCTTCATTTTCTGGCTTACTTTGAACCATCATTTCTTTAAGTAAACCGTCCTTCAACCCTACAAACTGGAGGGCTGTGATTATACATCCATCATTTGCTGACTCCATTTAACAGGTTTCTTTGAAACATTTTCTCAGAATACTGCACACATTCTCTGGTATCAATATTTACTTTCTCCTCAATTACTTTCAACGCTCCATCATGTTCTTCTTTCTTCATTTGCTCCCCTGTTTCTCTAGGCCACTTCTGTGCATGAAATGGAAACAGGAAGTGCTCCTCCAAAATGTGTCCCACTTTCAGCAATGATGAGTAGGGGGGACTCCCAGATGCCTTTTTAAAATTTACCCAAGTGGTATAAATACCATCTTGGGTCTCCCTTGAAAAGAAGCTACTAGTCTAGTGTAACTAACCCAGTTAACAAAGGATAAATAAATAAACATGCATGCTGCAGTTTAACTAACTGAAAGAAAGGACAGATAGAGAGAGAGAGAAGAAAATAAAATGGTGTTGTTAAGTCAGCCTAAGGTTTTGAAAAATAGCTGAATTGGATAACTTTTTTTATATTGGTATATCTTTCTGAACATTTTGGCCTTACTGACTGTTATCTTTATGGTTACTATTTTTCTGACCAGAATGTTGCCTTATGTGAAAGCAGGTGCTACAACTTAGATATTTCAAATTACATTCTTAACAGTTACTGTTAATATTCTGAAATAGTCAGCAGTATGAGGGTTACATCATTCTTGTTTTAAGATGATTATCTTCTCTTAGGCTTAGGTAACTGTAATCAGCCATGTTCAGTGGATCATTCACTGCAGACTTTGAATTGGGATAAAACTCTGTACCTCTAAATCAGAGGTAATGACTGCAATATCAGATGCCATAGCACTGCCCAACAAAAGACAAGAGGAGTAGATTGCTCACTGTATATGTGAGGGGTGCTGCTGCATCAGCTGAAGTGTAAGTGGCTTTAGATCATTTTTACGGGGAAGGTAGAGAAAATCAGGAAATTAACCACAGACTGAGTGCAGTGGCAGCAGTACAGCAGGTACGCTGTTCCACTGGGCTGTGCTGGTAAAGCAAATGCTGATTCTTAGGATCAAGCTACTGATTTAATAAACACTCTTTGTCATAAGCCCCAGCTATGCTGGTGAGTTTTGGATAGTGACCCCAAAATGGATGGATGGATATATAAATGGACAGCTGGATTAATTATATCACCATGTTCATTTTTATTATGAGATACTTACCTACTTCTATGATTTCATTCTTTTTTTTTTTTTTTTGTTAAATGCATGCTTACTGTTCTGACGGTACTTCTTCTCTTATTTCATTTTGTAAATCCTATAAAATGTGACTAGTCAGGTGACATCACCAGTCTAGACATATGCAGTGCCCACAACATAATACTTCTTCCAGAACCAGTACTTGTTATAGTCTGTGTTCCTAGTCATACACAGGCCCATAATGTGCATCTTCAGAATTCCTGCAAGTCAGTTGCAAGCTGTACCTTTCCTCATTTGAAATTTCTCAATCACTCTGCTTCCTCAAAAGTATACATATATAAAGCTCCTCAAGTCATTTAACGTGTGTGTATTTCGTGCCATACCATAAAAAAAGTATTTTTGTGTTGTCTTATGATCTGATTAATGACATGGCTTAGCAAACTTGATTCTGTTTGTTTATCACAAATATCCTTAGTGAAACCTCAGCTGAGAAATAGCTACAGTGATACATGATTTCATACATGTAATTTTTCACATCCTTAGTTCTACTCTGTAGGCTTCCAAAAGAAATGAAAGACCAATTTAATGATCTTTGATATGGCATAACCGCAAGGTTCTTCCATGAGCAAAGTGTCACAGCTTATACATACAGTATTTGGTTTTCCTTTCTCCATTCAGTAAGTTTTAGTTGCTTTGTGATAACATCACCTGGAGAATACAGTTTTACTGGTGATAGTACTTTCTGATACTAGAGTGGTTCAGATCTGATTAAACACTGGTTAAACTCACATTGCAAAATATTTTTTTTTTGTCCTTCAAGATTAAATAGTGCAGCAGAACTCATTGATATGATCAGTGCATTAGCAGCAAATAGCTCTAGCACAGACAAAATATTTATTGAATGTAACTTGAAATATCTCAGATAGTGAACTAAGCTTGCAAGCTGAAGAATCACATTACAACAAACCATCAGGTTTTATTATTGAAATATACTATATTTTTGTTACCAGTTGATGGATGAGGGAATTGCAAATGCTACCCTTTGTTATTTCCTGTTATAGTACAGCAGTAAAGTTAATGGCATCAAGGTGATCCCATGAAGAGGGACTAGGTTTATTTATCTGTGTTTGTCTTGCATTACAGAACAACTAAAGCAATATGCAGGTATTTAACTGTGTACATTTAATCTGGGAAGTACACATTTCAATTTCTGTTTCTGCACTTCAAGTAGAATATGCTAGTGCTGATTTAAACTACAATATTGCACTTTTTGTGCTTTGTGGATTTCTGCAATTAGAAATGGTTTAGCAAGTAAGCTCCTGGTGAGAGAATGCGGTACTGCAATTGTTCTGGATGACGTGCTATTGTTTAAAACTGCAAACTGTTTTTTTTTTACGGACCTCTGTGCTCTGGTTTGTTGTCCTTGGATGCCATCACTCTCCTCTTTTGTGCTATGAATACAGAAGGATACCTGAGGATACTTTATTGGGCTTGACCTCAAAACCAAACCACACTACATCTAAGAAGTTCCCGGTTCTGTTTTTGCACTTCATTTAGAAAATGCTGCTGCTGCTTTTAAATAATGTACTATCGTTTTGTGCCGTTGTGGATATCTGCATTTACAACTGGTGCATAGCCGGCCTTAGGCATAGGCCAACTAGGCGGCCGCCTAGGGCGCCGCTTTAGTAGGGGCACTTTTCCAGTATTTATTTGGTGTAGGTAGACCAGGATGGGGGCACTGGGTGGTGTGGTGGGGGCTGCCATGGTGCCTTTTGCCTAGGGCACCAGTTGACCTAAGGCCACTCCTGAACTGGTGTAACATGTTATCTCCTGGTGGGAGGTGTTGCTGCTATTGTTCTGGGCAAAAAACTGCTACTGGTTGCAAGGGCAGCTTTTTTTTTTTCCTTTGGCTTGTATGTTCTGGTTTGTTGTTTAAACTCTGTGTGTCTGAGGATATCGATGTTCTCCACTAGGCTGCAACTACTCAATGACTCCTGAATATGCTTAATCAGATATCTGGAAAGTAAAAAAAATGTATTTTTCTGCTGTGATGGACTTCTGCATTTATAACTGGTTTAGCAAGTCATTTCCTGGTGTGAAAAGGGAGTTCTGCTATTGTTTTCAGCAAAATTTGCTACTAGTTGCAAGGAGACTGTGTTCTTTTGACTGGCCTTTGTGCTCTGTTTTGTTATTTATATTCATGGTTTCTGCAGATGTTGCCATTCTACCCTGTTGGGCTTCAACTACATGAGAATGCATCCAGAGGATGCCTAATGGGACATGACCTCATAACCAAAACCAACTACATCTGTGAAGTTCTACATATTCTGCAGTAGAACTGCTGCAGTGTTAGGAACTATTTACAACTGTTACAAGTGTTTGCACCATCTGGTTCTGTAAAGAATACCCTAGGAAGTGGTGTCATTCTGACAATTACTTATTAGGTACAAACAGGACAACAACATCAAAATGGGCATTCCCACACACTCCTCAGACTCTTGAGGATGACTGAATTCAGATGCTGACAGTTGCAGACACACAGGTGCAGTTGTGTGCACCTAGGGACACTTGCAGTGTGCCATATCACTCAGTGTTGAGTTCCCTGTCGATGCAGGCATACTGTTTATTGTCTCTTCCACTACTTTTACACCTGTCTGCATTCTTAGTCTAAGTGTAATCCCTGCTGTGATCTGTAGATTTGTATTAAAATTTAGCTTATGGAATCCAAGACAATTTAAGGTCCCTGTTTAAAGAAACAATTACTTGCTGGAGTTGCCTTTACTATCTTTTGCACTCATCACCTGCTGTCTGCTGCAAGTATTCTGAGCCTGAGTCCAGTGATAGCTGCAGATTACTGATTGCCTCATTGTTGTACTAAGCTGATGTTATGCCACCCAAGCAAAATCATTTGAACTAAGCTGTTACTATGGCACCAAGCCAAGAGGGTTGTCATTGCTCCACATAATCAACTGTTTTACCCTTAGTTTATTGATATTGTGTGTATGTAACTGTAACTTTGGTGTTTCTAGTATATAGATTTTTCCTTAAACTTAATTTCATTGGCACTCATAAGTATTTTCTATTTCACCAGGCAATAAAATTCATGCAGTCCCAGTTTCTCCCATCATATGTTGCCAGCCTGATATTAATGGGAACATAGAGGCAATTCAAGAACCGTCTCATGCTCACCGATAACTATTTGATTTCTCCTGTAGATGACTCCAAATGTGAGATGAACAACCTTTCTCCAAAGACTGTAGACTATCCCCAACATAGTGTCAGTTTTGATACCTGCCTCACACAACCATACCATAATGCTCCAGATAGGAAAAAAAAGCTTTCTTACACTAAGAGCCTTAAAAAGTTCCTGCCTAAATTACAAAGGTCTCCTATATGAAGGTTTGATACACAAAAGACTCAGCAGCACACTAAAAGGAAAACACAGACATTACAGAAAACACAACTACAAAAAAGGGGTTAGTCAACATGCAGGTTGAAGCCCTTAAGTCAGTAAGGCCAAGACAATATATCTGGTAACATTGTAATCATAGGTGACTCTACAGCAAGACACAGAAGAACCACTTACCAGGCTGAGAAAGGAAAACCTCTCAGGTGCCAGGCTCCACACTGTCATTAGGGCCCTGAAGATCCTTTGCCCGAAGTACACAAATGACATGACATAGTCATTCTGCATAATGGAGAGAGTCACTTGAGACATACCACCCTGGATCATGTGAACAGGGACAAAATGGAGCCCTTAGAATATGCATACCGCCCTATAGCACTGCTATCTCCAATTGCAAAAATTATGGAGAAATGCATCCACAAACAGTTACTAAATCACCTCCTTTCTAACAATCTCCTAGCTAACTGTCAGCACGGCTTTCGTCCTTACCATAGTACCACTACAGCCTTACTATCTTTTACTGACTCCATTAATAACAACCGTAATAACAATCTTCTATCATCAGCATTCTTTGTAGATCTGTCTAAAGCCTTTGATATGGTGAATCACCAACTCCTTCTACATCGATTAGAAATGCTTTCTCTTGATAAACCTGCCCTTACTTGGTTCACTTCCTATCTTCACAACAGGAGACAAGCTGTTCTATGGAACAACAATCTCTCTGAACTCCTCCCCACCACTTTAGAGGTCCCTCAAGGCTCCATCCTAGGTCCTCTTTTATTTTCAGTCTTTATCAATGACTTGCACCTAGCCACACCCTTAACCACCTGTATTCAGTATGCTGACGACACCACCATCATTTGCTCTGCCACAAACCAAACTGACCTTCACTACCTTACCCAAAAGACATTTACTACTATTGAACAATGGTTCTCCAATCACTGTCTTCTCTTAAACCCCAAGAAAACTAAACTTCTCCTTTTCTTACCCACACACCTGTCTCCCTCTATTAATCTCACAATTACATCCAGCAATGGCACCCTTATATCACCTGACCAAACAACCAAACTATTGGGTGTTACCATCGACAACCTTCTAAAATTTGATTTTCACATCAACTCCAGCATTAAAGCAACTAATAGAAAGCTAGGCTCACTCTATAGAATCAGATCTTTCCTAACCACTGAAGCTAGATCTACCATAGCAAGAGCACATCTTATCTCCACTTTACTGTATGCTTCCCCTATTTACACTAATCTATCTAAACATAATATTAAGAAGCTCACAGTAACCTACAACAACATTGCTAGATTTGCAACTGCTTCTCCATATAAAACACATCACTGTCTGAACCTCTCTAACCTAGGATGGCTGGAATTACCACACCTAATTCAGTACTATCAGCTTACAATTGCCCACAAAGCCCTTCACTACCCTGAAAACATACCCATGCTCTCCACCCTTATAAAACCATATAACAACTTAAAAGCCCTACGCTCTTCCAATAAAATCATGATTAAAACATCTCTATCAAAGAATACAGCAGGAGAATCTATTTTTTCTAACTCAGTTGGCAAAAACTGGAACCAACTTCCTAAAGACCTTACTGATCAGACTTCCACTGCACTATTTAAGACCAAACTGAAACTCTTCCTTTCTAACCACTGGCTTTGCTCTTGCATAACTCCCAGTTAAACTACCTCCTATTTGACTTCCTATCCTTCTCCCATATCCCTTATACTTACTCCCTTATCTAATTTGTCACTTAATTATTATGTCCCTTTTAACCCATTATAGGACTACCTTATATAAGTAACTCCACTTCTCTCACTAAACTCCTAACAACTGTTACTGTATTTTTATTTTTCTCTCCCTTTTTCTCATATACCTGTACTTTCATTACTTCCTTGTCTCTGTATCCACCTTCTTTATAAGTTCTTTCAAGTATTATTACTGTCTTCTACTTTGTTATTTATATCGACTTTTTTTGACTTAAATCAAACATATATTTTGTATTTAATGTTTTGTTATCATGTATGTAGATAGTGGAGCTTTTCTCCTCGGGCCTCCACTGAAAATGGACTTGTATCCAGTTGGACTAGCCCGGTTAACAAATGTAAAATAAAAATAAATAAAATAAATAAATAAATATGAAATTGGTGTGAAACTAGTGTTAAGGAGCATCCTAACATCACCAAGAATGATGTTATAATACAACCAAACAATAACTGACTTAAATTATGTGTTTAGCCATGTGCATTATTTTAAGGGAATCAACATATCAAAAGGTGATACATAAGAAACAACCCTGGCTGCTTTGAAAGGGATGGACTGCACCACTCTCCTTATGGCTTCCTTATATTGACCAGAATTTTTTCCTTCCCCATAGTTCCTTTTTACACAAGCTCAGTCACCTCAAATTAACTACGTAGTCAACTAAGGTCAAAAGTACAGAAAGGCAGGACTGCTCAAAACTAAAAGTCTAAACAAGAACACTCCTTACAGGCATTCATAAGTCTTGAAAATATAGAAATCTACATAGTCACTTGAACATGGTTGCAGAACAGTGATAGCGCCCACCAACCCCCTCTCCTCAGTGCAAGGTTTTAATGTCTACCACTCTTGCAAACCCATCTTGGATAACAATGGTGATATTGATGGGGGAGTATTTGTATTCCTAAGTAGCCATCTCACCTCAAGCCTTTTAAGCCAGGAAAATTACCTTGAACTTCTCCATATACATTTAATAGTAAGTAGAACTCTGTACCATATCATAGTCAAGTGCTCAACTCCCTCACATCACCTGCAGCCAAGGAAGCATACCCAAAACATTGCTTCCTATTGAACCTAACATTAGTCTCTTCGGGAGCTTCATCTATTGCTCCTTTATCTGGTTAAGTTGCACTACCTCAAATAAAAATCCTGAACTTCATTAATGCAACCTCCTTAGACAAGATGGTTCCAATCCAAGCAAGCCATTCAAAAATATTGGTCCTGGTTCACACCAATGTACCTACCCTATGCTCAACATGTAGAGTTACCATGCAACTGGACAAATCTGACCATCATTCAGTAACACACGCGTTGATGATACAAACTGGCATACCTGGCTTCTTTTGTGTATATTTGCCTAAGCATATGACCCAGCTTGAGAGACTGTGGCATTTGCTCACTAAGATAATAAAGGGCATGTCTTTCTTGAACTACCCAACCACCTTAAAGTGCTCTCAATCTTTTCTGTTTCCTAGAAGCTCTTGAAAGGTGGCCACTGTCTAGCTTTCAAAGCCTTGAAAGAACCAGTCATATGTGATATCCTGAACACCTTCAAAAATAATTATACTCTAAACACCACCAAATATCAGTTTACTATCAAAATGTTGACAGGAAAAACATTTTTCCAATCATAACACTGAAGCAAAGGGCAAATGTGATAATATCTGACTGCAAACAATGTCAAATCTGTTGAACGAATTCATCAGATTCAACATTGTTGTCGAACAGAGCACGGGACTTCCATATAGGAGCACACTTACATGAAACTCCTATACTTTACATCATGGTTTTGCAGGGTTGCCCCCTGCAACCTGCACAGAAGCATTCGCTGATAGGAATTTCGAACATGGAATGCTCAGCAAAACAGTAATGTTGACAACAGCATTTAGTTTTTCTGTCTGCGGAGCATCCATATTCAATATTTTGATAATAAACCCCAAATATCAATAGGACCTGCTGGTGCGATATATAACAGGATCCCTCTTTTATATGATAGGCTTCCTTTGGATATATAGGAAAGTTGCTTCTTGACCCTCTTTAAGCTAAGCCTGAATGAATGGATGTGTCATAGTAATGTATGGTAAGTCTGGCCTCTGAAGCCCTAACTGAAAAGGGCTGAAAGTACCTATAAATAAGACATGTCACAATGCTTTGGGATATTGTGGCTAGGCTAGTAATGATCCTCTGGATCAACAGCATAGTATTAACCTGTTAAGTTTTTTTATGAAAAACTTTGACAGAAATTACAGTAGTGAAACAGAGACATTGTGTTGTTTCAAGAAAATATCAGATGAGGGATAACAATGTACTTTTTTATACTTAGCTCTGCCCTGCTCACTTAGCTGGTTAGTGTTTGCCCTGGGTAGTGTAACAGTGCACCACGGATCCCCCCACTACTTCTTACTAGGCTGCCGTCATGGCATGACCCTATTCTTGTTGGGTCCTCAACTATTCAGGGAGGCAAACTTAATCTACACAGTTTTAATACTGAGGGAACAAACCGGATCTGATGAGGAGCAATGGCACTTGGCACTGGGAGCTATCAGGTAAAAGGAGCCAGTCTGAATCTCCTTGATGAGTGGCATGTACAACAGTCACTCCCCAGGTAAACCACTTGCAAGCCTCTTGGTCTCCACTAGAGGTCAGTGTCAGCAGTTTCTACTGACAACCCTCCCCCCCCCCCCACACACACACGGGATAGCAGAGCTAGCAGATAGCTAGTTCATTCTATCCCTGATAGATGACCATACCAGCAGTCTCAGCCCATTCCTGATCTTGGGTCACTGACTGCATAAACAGATGCTCTGCATCTGTGTCATTGGTCCAGGAGGGACGCTGATGTATGAGTAACAGCGGTGTACTTAAATATATCTAGCATTCTATTGGCATCAGCAACTACAAGAGTGCTGTTCAGCAAGTGCATGTGTCTTCTATTACCCCTCCATGCAAACCGCTTATGTCACAGATTCTTCACTTCACCAGGGATCAGCATTGACATAAAAATTAAAGATGACAAAAATACTCACATTAGTTAGTAATGTTCCACCTTTGCATGTTCCTCTTTAGTGCAGTTTCCTCATTACAGTCTTGCATTCTTGATGTTGAATTAGCTGTAGCAACCTACTACTCATGTTGTAAGAATGTTATTAGTAGCTGACTGATTTTATGTTTCAAGCAAAAACTACCAAGCACAAACTAAATATTAGAGTGCCAGATTAAGTCCTTATGCTGTTTTCTTTTGATCTAATTATTTTATTGTCTAAGTACTGCAGATGAGAAGAGCCAGCCATTAACCATTGCATTTCATAATGCATGGCATGTTAATCAGAAGGCTCTGTTTCTGCCATCTGCTTCTAATTGTTTGTTTGTTTGTTTGTTTTCCTTAATGAGCAGTGGTTGCCTTTACAGACCCTTGAATTCAGGCTACAATGAATTTTCTATAATCAGAGTAAATCAGATTTAAATTGTTTCAGCTGATTATATCATTAGAGCGTACATAAATTGCTATATTCTTCATAATTAGAGTGAGTAAGTGGGCACTATGTTTAAAGAAGAGCATCTTGGATACTGTAAGCATGTCTGTTGGTTTAACAGTCACAGCAAATCCATTGCTAAATGCTCATTTAAATAGCTTTGACATAATAAACAAAGAATGTTTTATGCTCCTTACACCACATGGCTTTTTGATACCTACAATGCTCACCTTTTCACAAATTTGTATCAATACTGCTCACTATTGAAGTAGTCATGTCTTGTATGGCATATTATGTAACTGTTTGCTTTTTATACTTAAAAATAGAAATTTAAATACTGTTTTTTTCATTATTCACTATTAGAAACATGAACGTTCTTTAAATAAATATCAGGAAGAAAATGCAATTTTTAATTGCTTCAGTGGTTGCTTGATCATCCCGTTTCAATAATAAGATAAAATGAAATAAATAAATATAAAAAAGATTTAAAAAATGAATACATAGGACCAACAGGACTCAAACAGCACATGTGCTTCTAATGATAAAGTATACACAAACTACTTCTATGGCTATAAAGAAAAGTGGACTCATTTATTACAATGGAAGCATTCATACAATGATCATGAACTGCATTGCCTGTGCAGATAACTTACACATGCAATCAACAGCAGTAATACTGTGGGAAAAATACAATTGTTGGTAGCATACAGAATGCATACTGTTATGTAAGTATTACTTAAATGATATTACCATGTCAGGAGCATGAGCAAGGTGAATTTCTTTTAGCAAAGCTCTGGTCATGTGCTACAATTTCTTTTTCCCTATACACTGGCAGTATAACAGTACAAATCCATTTCAAAGATGGACTCAATGAGAATATGAGGTTTGGAACAGACTGATTTGTCCTGGGACATCTTCAAATGGGGCTAGATAAATAGAGTAGCAGGTATTAAGAGGATAAGGGGAGGATTGGGTTAAATGGGATGAAGGGATTGTTGGGAGGAAATGAAGTAAGGGTAGGGAGGGACTTGGGTTTAGGCAAGTGTAATTGGGGTAGGAGTCACATTTTTGGCATAATGCAAGTGTAAGTCCAAGATGACCTTTTTAGGAAGGGCAAGTGGGCCTGCACGATCCAGGCTGGTATCGGGTGGTTTGTATATGTAGCATGGTATAAGTAACTAGTAGTTGTATATCAATAGTATATTTCCATATATTTAGGCTGTTGGGTCTCCGGTGTTATTACGGAGACTAGGGGTTATAGTCAAGGGGAGTATTCATTGGGAGACCCACTCGTAATTTTAGTAATTGCAGTCAGATCAGGGAGCTAGGTATGATGAAGTGCACTTTGGATAGTTAGAAATCATATTTGTACCAGTGCTCGAGTTTGGTTGAGCGAGATAATTTTGACTGGAGTGACAGCCCATTAGTGAGGGTTGCAGATCTGGCTGGTTACCGACTTCAGAGACAGAGTTTAAATTTCATTTTCTAGGTTTACTGTTGTCAGCATTTGAGGAGATTTCCTCTTTTCATTCATTGTTCAGGTGCATTCCTTCCTGCATCGGTGCTAAATTAAAACATGGAAAAGAAAAGAAAAACAGAGAAATAAGGTAAACGGCGACTGCATGTTTGAAGGAGGTGAAGGGGGACCAGGCAGGTCAGGTGATGCTTGCCTGCTACACTGAGTTTTCATTTTTCTTTCTTGCGGCACTTGTAATTATGGACAGCAATGTAAAGGCATGTAGGAGGTTAGTGCCTAGCCAGAATGGTAGAGTTGTACATGGCATGTATGACTTAGGAAATCAGAGTGGCCGCAGTTTTATTTGCACTCGATTAATTCATCTTTACCCTCATTTCGCTTATTCTTTCTAAACAGCCGGGTTGGCGGGTAGAGATTTCAGGGCAGGGAAAGTGGACATGACTAGAGCACTTGCTCCTTGACAGGTGCTGCCCTCACCCCTCACAAACTCTTTGTGCAAGAAATATGTGCAAAGACCAACAAAATGGAGGGACCAAGGCCCCTGGATAGGGACATATTTTAAATATTACGCTTATAAGCTGGTGGAGTAATTGGAGTTGCTTTAATCTGCAGTTTCTGGAGTATATGAAGTCTGAAACTCAATAGGTATACTGTGGTGGCTTCTCTGGATGGTGATGCACAGAAAAAAGTAATAGCATTGGATTAGTGGTGTGATCCCATCACTGGTGTTGTAGTTTGTTTGTTGACGGGGTTCCTGTTCCATTGGTGTTGGGGGTTTTGTGTCTTTGATTGGGATTCTCAGGCAGCGTCAGCCTGTCATGCCCAGCTGTTGTATTTTCCATAGTGAAGTCCTGTGTGTTTCATGGGCTCTAAGCAAGGTGGTGTGACTGTTGCTTCACATGCGTGATGGCAGCGTCGTTCGAGGATTGTGTTCTTGTGTCCCATGTTGGCTGTTAAACATCACTTTCTTACACTTGAGTACGGTAAATAAGATACAAAAAAAAAAGTGCTACAGTGCTGGGCACAAATGCTTATGGAGGAGTGGGGTGTCTGAGAGCCCGGGGTTCATTCACAAGTGCAAACCTATGTGGGCCTTAGGTAATTGCTCCGTGTGGTAGAGAGAGTCATTCTTTCTATTGGTGATCAGAATAAAAAAAAAATAAAATAAAAAAATAAAAAATATATATATATTATTTCCTTTTTAGCTTTATTAGGCGGTAAAACAAACAGTTGGAACCTTAAATTACTTCTCTTTTAATCTTTTCTTGGTATCTTTCTTCTCACTCAAGTAGTACCTGAAACAGGCCCATTGTGTGAGTTTAGTGCACAGATTGGCAAACATTTAATCACGCACTTCTACACTTATATACAGAATTAAGGTAAGGGCAGACGGTGCACCCCTTTTCTTTCTAAATTTATAGAACCAAAAATGTAACAAAGGGACATTACTGTGGATAAAATGGGGCACATGGCAAGAATGTAGACATTAGCAACCACAACACCCTCGCAAGAATGGCAAGTGCAAAGGCCCAATAACCTTCATGTAAAGTTTAAAAAGAGGGCCAGCAAAACAGTGTGGTAAAACCAAACAATTTTTAATGGCTCATAAGCACATAAGTTAAACACATTATGGGTAGGGTAAATAAGAACCCCCCCCAAAAAAAAATCCAGACTGTTTTTTTTTCCACCAGGGTTAAATGAGCATCTTTAACTGACCAATGGGAATTTTTGTCTACTAATTGTTTTTGTATAAATATCCTTGTACTAGATATTTTGGTTTGAGACTGAAGAAGGCTAATAAAGCTGAAACCAATCTGGATTTTTGCCAGAAAGCCACAATTTTATGAAAAATAGGCAAAAAATATAAGGCAAAACTATGGGCATTCTGCAAAAATCTGTACAGTTGAGAGGTATGGTAGGGACTCTTTTGAAGTCAATGGTGAGGTGTCATTCCTGCATATTTAAGAGCAGAACCTTGCTAAGGGTGGGCAGTACAGGTGGGTAGAGGGTGGAACATTTTGTGAAGGCTATTTTGTGGTTTAATTACCTTCTTTGCTTGGTACAGGTTGTGATAGGGGCTCTTGTAGAGCCAGCAACTCATAGAGGAAGTTACCTAGGTTCCATTCTCTTGGGGGGGGGGGGGCCTGCTGGGCAACTGTGACAGGTGGACAGTTATAACATGGTGGGCTTCTGACTGTGTTTCAGGTTGCTTTTTGGTTATTTTGGTTGTGTGTACTGAGCATTTAAAGTTTTTTCTTTCTTTCCTAGGGGGAAGTACAGAATGGGCCTCAATGGTGTCCAGAAAGAAGCAGGCCTGAAAGGTGATGGAGACTGTTGCAGTGGATGATTCGATTGCCATGGGGGTGCTCAACGCCATGGAGAACAACTGTCAGACTGAGCTATGGTCAGTGATTAGGAGGTAGGAGTTGGAAGGTAATAAATTATGCTGGAGTGGATGTTCTGTCGGCTGGAGTAGGACAATGAGGTCTCAGGTAATCCCATTTTAGGCAGTTCCAGTCAAGCTTGTCTGAGCCACTGTTGTTCGGGGTAGCGTTGGGGCAGGTGAGAAGAAGGAAGGTCAGTGGCAGGGTGAACAGTATTGTGGTTGTTTATGGAGACTGTAGGAAGTTATTACAGAAGCGTAAGAAGTTGATAGGCTAGGGGTTATAGAGTCATTACAGGTAGCTAAGGCAGCCTAGCCAAGTTTACCCCTATTTTCGTGGGTAACATCTGCTACCCTTGTTCCAAACAGCCAGATGGAACCTTTGGGGTCAATTTACGGCTTCCTATCTAGCGGCTGAATTGTTCCAGGGTTTTAAGAACGTTGCCAGGTTTAGTTAAGTAGATCTCACTATTCAGAGTGCAGTGCAGGTTACTCTTAGTTGAGACAGACATGGGTGGAGGTTCTTGTCTCAAGGGCACAGAGGTGGAGCCATAGGGGAAGTTGCATCTCTGTTTGGTAACCAGATGTAGAGCATAAAGTTGCTTGGTTTTAAGTTTTGTTGCCTCATTATTAATTTGTTGAGAAATCACTCGTTGGTAGATGGGTGCTTTATTTATAGAATAGGTAGTTTGATGCTATGTTTTGTTTTATTTCACATGGGTATCAGTTATCGTTGCTATGTGAGGTGGGAAGAAATCTTATGGGGGGTTTTTGTTAACCCATCTTATCTTTCATGGGTTTGCATTTGGTAGTTGCTGCAATCTTTGCAGTTGATGCTTGGTGCATAATGTCATTAAGAAATTGGATTATGTGTGTTTAGAATGTTTATAGTCTTTTCTTTTACAGATCATCCTGGGGTTGCAGATGGGGACAGTCTGTGTGGAGGATTACTTGGTGAAAAGAAGAAATGTGGACTCGACAGATGAGAGAGGAAGTGGAGGATGATCCTTTGATGGTGTGGTATACAAGGTCACAGATTGCCAGCAGTGCAGCTGAATATGGAGTTGCTTATGTGTGTGTGTGTGTGTGTGTGTGTGTGTGTGTGTGTGTGTGTGTGTGTGTGTGTGTGCGTGTGTGTGTGTTTTCCTAATGCAGTCTCAAGGTAATGTCTTGTTTTTGTTCTATCCCCTGTGGGGAGCATCAAGATTGAATTTCAGACCATTGTATGGGTAGATGGGATAGTCATTGGAATGGGTCGGGTAGTGTTGCAGACAGCAGGGGTAAGGGATTTGTGGTGTGCATGGTGTAAGTTAGTTTTTTTTTTTTTTGTTAGGTGGGGGGGTTTGGGTAGGAGAATTTAGCTTGAGTTTCTGCAGTTTCAAGTGAGATTAGGCTAGGTTGATTCACTACGTGCTGGATGGTGATGGCAAGACACTGACCTTTTTGACTTGATGGCATGGGCCATCCTCAAGTGTGGTGGTATTGTGTTTGATTAGTTTGGCTTGGTATGGTTTAATGTTTATGGTACATTGCACATTGTACTGCTACAGGACATCATGTGGGTTAGGTGTCACTGTTTGTAATGGGTAGTTGGTGTGAGGAATTTTCTCTTGCACTGAAGGTTTGATTCTTAGCCGAAACCAGTTTGCATGATGGAGTTGCTACAATAAAGCCTACTTATTTTACCTTCCTTTGTGCTGGATTGCTTTTGGATGTACAAATGTAGTTGGTGTGATGGCAACATTTTACTAAGTGGAATTTTAAGTGTTTTCATAGGGTTATTGCATTCATTGGACAGTATATGGGGATGCAATCTGAAGTGAAGGTATGCAGCGGCCTTGTCATGTTTCAAGGGGCAGTGGGCTAAGTGTTTGGTGCTTTAGTTGGATGGTAATTACAGAGTTCTTATGATATTTTGAATTATGGCAGTTGGTTAATTGAGGATGGATATTCTAGGTTATGACTTTATGGTTGTTATTTTAGCCCGGAGGAGGTAGCAGTGGTTTGCTTTTAGCTGTTAAGGTAATTGAATAATTTTCTGTTAGGTCAGGGTTGAGAGGTGAAGGGTGGGTTACAGTGGAACACAGAATGATGATGTGGTGGTGATGTTGTTATTGGGAGTTAGATTGTGGGAAGACTTTAAAGAGATTGCCACCTCCAATGGAAATAAACCAAATGCAATATGGCATGGTGGTATGCAATTGCTTCTACATGGTTTCAGGGGCAGTGGGTTTAGTATTCCTGGCCCAGTGGCTGATAATGCCCTGGTAATCATTGTGAGGTTTCCATTGGTGTTTCATTAGTTATTTGATAGGATTAGGAGGTGATGGTGCTGATCAAGCTTGGTTTGAGAGGAAGAGGTATGCCGAATGATGTTTGGCCTAATGCCTTACTGGTGGTTAGGTGATGGAAGTTTTGGTTGGTGAGAGGGGGAACAGCCTGGTCAGGCTGGTGGGCAGAGAAGAGGGGCAGGCTTGACCTCTTCTGTTCCCCCTCTGGTGTTGGATGTTCAATTCAATAAGTTGGGAAGGAAAGTGAGCAGTTGTGCTACTTGAAGTAAATAAGCAAGCAGAGCTGCCTATTTGGTTGGAGGTGTATTCAATAAATTGAAGGTGAGCAGTGTAATGCTGCCTTGTAAGTGTGAAGATAAGTGAGCAAGTGGGGGATGCTGCTTATTCCAAGGGTGAGTGGTTACGCTGCCCTTGTGGTTGGAGGTGTATTCAATAAATTGAAGGTAAGCGGTGTAACGCTGCCTTGTAAGTGTGAGGATAAGTGAGGAAGTGAGGGCCACTGCTTATTCCAAGGGTGAGTGGTTATGCTGCCCTTGTAGTTGGTTATTTCATTTCTGTTTTCTTTCCTTGGATGTTATCACCTGTGTCATGTTTGGTTGAAATTAATAACTATTTGTAAATAATCCAGTTTATGGAAGTTTAATAAATGTCGTCAAATGTCATTCGGTGTGATATGTTTATTGAAGGGGACCAGGACAAAAAGAAAATAAAGCAGCAAACAAATATTTTATGTCAAAATATACAACATAATGTCCTGAACAGAAGTCATACTGCAAGCAAAACAAAGGCAGAATAGCTTATCAAAGAGCAGGACTTTGGGAAACAGAAAGTAGCCAGAAGCAGCTCACACAGACAAGCAAAGCATGAAACTACTTGTAATGAATGAGCAAGCCTTTATGGCAGATATATATTCTGCACTGATAAATGTAGCAATGCTTAAACACTCTGGTTCAAGAATGCACAATAACAAGTGATCATGTGGTACATAGGGATAAAAATCTTACTGCTGCCCAGATAACCTAAGCTGAATTAACAGCACATGCTCTCACAGAAAGGGCTGCAGAGGAGGATGGGAGTGAGTTCATGGCCAGCATTTTTTCTCCCACACTGGGTGGTGGTGGAGGAGGAGGGAGGCAGCCTAGGTCTCACTGCAACAATCAGCATTAAGAACTTAGCAAGGCTCATGTGCTGCATAAGTGGTGAAATGCTTAGTCATGAGGGTGAGCATGTGCACAAGTTTCACGTACCTTCTGAAGTCAGTAACAGCAAAGCTCACAAGTCCTGTTGTGGGGTGCTGGGAGTTAGGACACTCCCTGTCAGCAGTATGACAGTATACCAGCACCCGCACTGTATTCACTGGCCCCAGATGTGGGTTGGATGGAGCATGAGAGAGGGTAAGCTGGGTCCAGTAGATTTAGCAATGAATGGAAAGAGCTGGTCACAGCTGATCGTCAGGTGGGGGGACAAATGGTTAATAACACACAATGCTTTGATGAAGCAGTCATTGTAAGTAGTAAGATCTAATGGACATGGCATTGTCATTATGACCTTACTGGCATACCATGACTGACAGTTATAAACTATGTGAAAAAATGTGCAACTTAACAAAAAGCTTCTAATGCTATTAACTCCAACAATGTGTACCAAATAAGGTAAAAACAAGAAATTAAATGTTTATCAGCTGGTATACACAGCTGTCAAAAAATACCCGGGAAAAGAACAGACACATGAGAACAGACATTTACAGATCTTCACTTCCCTTGGCATCTCAAGAAATATGTGAACTTACCCTAAAAAAAGAATGCCGCATCAATTATGTACGGGAACACGTAGATCTTTAGTAAAGTAAATATTTAAATGCATTTTTGTAATGCAATCATTCATGACACGTTTTAGGAAAAAAGTGAAGGTTTTCAGTTATGATACGCTGATGACGTCATAATACAATGAAGAGCCATATTCATGTCTAGTGATGTGTGTCTTGTTGACCAAGATGGGTTAGTAAACTCCATGCTCCAAGTGCAGTCTGATTGCTACCACATAATATGGAAACTTTGACCAGCTTGTAAGCAGCAAATATATTCTTCACATTAAAAGCAGCTTTTGCTGTCTGTCTGTCATGGTGCATTCAGGAAATTCCCTGTGCTGTAAGGCTGTTTCTTTAAACAAAACGAGGCAGCCACCAATATGACAGTGCACTGGAAAACTTTGATTCCCTCTGCAGACATTTCACATGGCTGGGTAAATGAAGGCGTCTGTAGTGCACTTGTTCATCAGGGCAATCTAGAAAGATGTCATGGAAAGTGGAGAAGATGATCAAAGAGGGCCCTTTTCATGGCTGTCAACAGACAGCAGAGTTGCAATCCTACTCCTCAAAAAATAAATAAATAAGAAAGGTAAGTAGCACTGCCACATTTAAATAAAGCAAAATGTGTGCTCTGATCCTCATTTTCCTAACTATGTGCACTAAAAATCTAGTCAGCATTGATCTTCTCCAGTGTAATCCTTATCCATCCTATCATGGGCTGAACACTACAAAGTACAACAAAAAAATGTTGCTGAAGGCAGGGTGACTTTTTCTGATGTCTTGGCAATAGCAACAGCAACAAAAAAATATATTTTATAAACTTATGGACATTTAGGCAGAAAACTGTTGCATGATCTGTTCGTCCCCTCTCTGATCACTCTCTGTAACTAGCAAATGAAGCTGTATCTAAGCAACTGATGGTGGGTAAAGGGTACACTTTTCAGCCATCAACTGGCCAGCCATGACATTATTATTTGGCACATGGAAAAAGGATATGGCATGGTATCATATTTCTGGATTTAGATTTGGTAAATCTATGCAACTTGTTCATGGCAGTTATATTTACAAATACGACTGTTTTAACTAAAATGTGGGGAAGTTCCTTTTTTATTTTACAACCATATATTTTAAAATATTAAAATTAAAAGAAAAATACCATACAGCTAATGCATCTGACACTGACAAACACAGTGCTGCAGTATGCCAAGATAACTCTGCATAACATCTTTAGAGGTTAAAGTAACATCAGCAGCAATACAATAAAATATTTCACTTCTGTAGATCTTATAATAATCTATAATACCATGTTCCATTCTTACCAGTGTGTAAGCCAGAAGAAATTGCAATACTCTGCAACACTACATATTTTGTATAGAAAAGCCAGAAAAGGAGAAACAGATGCATTATTCGTGTCATCTGTGCAATTTAATGCAGAAATTGAGATGAATGTAATGTTAAACTGGTGGCTATGTTGTTTGACATCAATACAACGAAAAAGGAAGTAAATATGAGTACCATAACTGTTAATAACACATCTGCTCCCAGTTCAGAGATCTCTACTGCATGTTGTCAAGTGACAATTCTTATATGAACATATTGAGTAACGAAGGATTCGGTGTTTTGGGAAAGAGGAAAGAGGGACCGTCTACTACAGACATGTTAGTAGCTTACTCCGGATATTTCTTGTTATATTTGTTATGTTGTTTGATGCTGAAGGTAAATCGTAGTCGTAGATTGTTCACAAGTGAGCTTGTTTTTGTTTTCTACTTATTTTTGGTATGATTATTAATAGCTCAGAATTCTCACAAACAAAACTCTGCTTCACAGAATTGTCTCAAATCCACTTCATTTCTTTTTAACCTCTGTAACTGAAGGGAGTTTTAAAAGAACAAAAATAACATATTTAGGAGATAAGAGCACATTCTCTATGCAAATTCATAAACAGATTAGAGAACGGGACCATTTCACAAAGCTCAGCAGAAAGTGAACAAAACGAATACAGTAAGAATGATATCAGGTTGGAAGATTACATGAAGATGAAAGACTGCCATACAGATAAGTAAACGTAGCAAAGGAATCCAAACAGAAAATAGTTTTTAAAATACACTACTCTGACAGGGGTGATGCGACTGCAAGAAATGTGCACTCTATACAGATAAGACGTGCTTATCGGTGACTGCTCCAACAAAAGAATGAATGCTTGCTCAAAATGTTTATTTTCTGCAGTACAACTTTTTCTATTTCAGTACTGCACAAACTAATTTCTATCTTTCACCTAATGCTTCTGGTACACAACTATTGTTATGCCCCAGAAAACAGAAAAGTTCATGTAAAAGAAGAGTGCGGTCATCCATAACTGCCACGCAACTAATGTTTAAATAAAATCCGGTCTGTGATACACAGTATACGTTTAACCTAAGCTCTAAAGGTTATAGCAATGCAAAAATGTTTACATAATGTTATCCCAACATTACACCTTGTCACTGAAGGATGCCCAACCTATGCATGCCAATCACCAGAAAAAAGTGTGTGTGTGTGTGTGTGTGTGTGTGTGTGTGTGTGTGTGTGTGTGTGTGTATGTGTAACATACTTGTAAAATTAAAACTGATGATATAGAGAAACATAGAAGGGTGTGGGACAATAATGTGAGGAAATTATATTGTTATGTAAATCCATAGGAAATTTACATGAACAAGCGATTAAAGCCATTAAAGTATGGGAAAAAGTGGTATACCAAGAGTGTAGAGTGTCAGGATTTCCTATGGAGACTGGTAACAAATCAATGACCAATAAAGGGGAATATAACATATAAAAAGAAAGTTGAGAGAGCTTGTTTATTTCATAGGGGGGAAGACAGAACAGAGCATGTTTTTTTTTTTTTTAATGCAAAAGAGTGGTTAAACTCTGGAAAAAGCTGTGCGAAGAAAAACATTTTGAGAGTATTAATGGCATAAACAATATAGATATGAATATAATTAATTATGCATGGATATTAAAAGGACAAGAAGAAAGAATATGTGAGATGGGTAGATAAGAATTTCACTGGGCTTCATTAATGTCTACACTAAATGTACACCGTTCTGAGTGAAAAGACAACACAAGCATAACCCATGCCTTCTAACTCCTAGTTTTAGTTTTCTACTGATTTTCTTGCACCTTTAAATCCATCCATCCATCCATCCATCCACAAACTCTGTTTTACATTTTTGTACATGGGGTCAGGGTGCCACTTCAAAAGTGATAATCATTTAGAGCCAAGGTTTACACTGACGGGCGGCTAGCCCTGCCATGGTAGTTCTTCAAAACCACACACACACACACTCACATACACATATGGCTAATTTTAGTGTGTCTGATTCACCTACTGTCTTTGTTATGCAGGAGGAAACCAGAGCACCTGGAGGAAACCTACAAGAACACAGGGAGGACATGCAGACTTCACACAGAA
>NC_056728.1:1200544444-1200599444 GCF_019279795.1 Protopterus annectens
TGCCATAAGCTATTCCCATTTTAAACCCATCACTTCCTACCCCAAATCAATAACAACCCCAAAATACCTAACCATTCTAAAGAAATTAAACTATTGCAAACAACCCATCAACAACTCCTAAATGCTGGAGATATCCACCCAAACCCAGGACCTGATGTTACAAATCCTCTGACCAATGCACAGCAGCTTCCCAATATAACACAACTTAAAACCAGGCCATTAAATAGTCCACTCCTCCAAAACCTAAATATTAGGAGTATAAACAGTAAAATACATGAACTACACACTCTAATCTCTCAATTGTTTGTTTGTGTCTTTCGGCTTTTCCCGGTTAGGGGTCGCCACAGCGGAACTCCAGTCTGCTAATGAATGGCAGTAGATTTTTACATGCTGGCTTGCCAGGCCTAATGCACAACCTTCAACGAAGGAATGCCCATTCACGCATGTCGACACACAGGAGACGCTCTAACTGAGAATCGAATGGGCAACATCTAACTTTGAGGCGACAACACTACCGCAGCACCACCACCACACTCTAATCTCTCAATATTCCCTAGATATAGTCAGTATAACAGAAACATGGCTAAAACCATCTACCAAAGATACAGAGATCCTACCACAAGGATACAGTATCCTTAGGCAAGACAGACTAAAGAAAAAGGGTGGTGGCATTGCCCTGCTTTACAAGAATAGTTTAACCATAACTAAAACTGAGATAACCATGCCCCTTGAGAAAAAGCAGGCATTCTCTTAACAAGGCTCAAGATATGTAACAGAAAAACAATCAACCTAGTAACAGGCTATATCCCACCAGGCAATAATATCCCTGCCATGGAGACATTACTTATATGGCTATCTCAGTCAATGCCTCAAGAGACCATTGTATTAGGAGACTTTAATATAGACTGGATCTCATGCTCCTCCCAAGTACCTACCAACCATATCAACCTACATACCTTCTCTCAAGTAATCAAACAGCCCACTAGATTAGTCAAAAATTGTAAAAAAGAAAGCCTATTAGACTAAATCTTACTAAATAAAACATCCTGTACCTACTTAGCAGGCACTCTTCCTGACTCATTGAGTGACCATCAAACTACTTTCCTACTTAAATATAACTCCCACCACCCCCAAACCCCAATACTTCAAACAATCAGAAACAAGAAAAACTTTAACCCGACTAACTTCACACAAGAACTAAAACTATACAATTGGTCTAAATTGTATCACCTACCCCTAAATGAAGCCACTGACCACTTCAACTCCACCTTCTTAGAAATATTGAACAGGCATGCCCCCGTAAGAACTACCAGAGTTAAGGCTAACACAGTTCCATGGTTAACAAGGGAAACTAGGCAACAAATAGCAGAAAGGAACAGAGCCTGGATAACTTGGAGATCCAACAAAAACTCTAGTACACAAAAATCCTACCAACACATTAGAAATCTAACCATCATCAGCTAATGTCCCACCTTATTAATCAAAAACTCGTATCTCAAACACAACACGGTTTTCGCCCAGATCATAGCACAACCACAGCTGTATTAGCATTTTCAGATACCATAAACCATAATAGGAACAATGGTAAACTTACTTCAGCCCTTTTCTTAGAACTATCAAAAGCCTTTGATATGGTTAACCATGACAAACTAGTCTATCACCTCATAAACCTAGGCTTAGACAACCAATCAGTCTCCTGGTTCAAAAACTATCTCAGCAATAGGCAACAAGCAGTACAGTGGAACAAGAACTTGTCTCCACTCCCACCAGTCACACATGGGGTACCCCAGGGATCTATACTGGGCCCCTTGCTGTTCAAAATCTTCACAAATAATCTCCACTCAGCTGCAAATAGTACTAGCCTTAACCAATACACAGACGATTTCACTATAATATTTACTGCCCCTATCCTGCCAGAACTACACAATAAAACCCAAGTTAATTTCAACCCAGTTGAAAACTGGCTTACTGAGAATGGCCTCATTCTTAACCCCAAAAAGACCAAGCTCCTGGTATTTCACCCCTCACAAAATACCACTATTAACTCCGACTTCAATATCCACTATAAAAACGGTACCCTCATTTCACCCGAATCACACACAAAACTACTAGGCATTACCATCGATAACAAGTTAAAATTTGACATAAACATTAATCTGGATATTAGAAACACTCACAAAAAGCTAGGTAGTCTTTACAAGCACAAATCCTTTCTCACCCATAATGCTAGATCCACCATTGCTCATACCCACCTTCTCTCAACATTACTTTATGCATCCCCAATACTAACCAATCTATCAAAAACTAAAACCAGCAAAATGGCAACCTGCTACAATCAGATAGCCAAATTTGCCAACAACAGCTCCTTCAGAACCCATCACCGTCACAACCTAAAACAATTGGACTGGCTTGAACTGCCAAATTTACTAATCTATAATCAACTGATCATCACTCACAAGCTGTTCTCCCAACCAAATAAAACACCTTCTTTAAGAATCCTAATTGAGCAGTACTCCTGTCCTAGACAACTACGATCCACAGACAAGCTAATTTTAATAGTTACTAGATCCCACAACCATGCAGGTGATTCCCTGTACTCATCTTATATGTCCAAAATCTGGAACTCCCTTCCTTCATCCATAACCCTGGAATCTTCCCTATCCAAATATAAAAAGTCTATCAAAAGTCATCTAAACAAAAAATTACTATGTCCCTGCTCCACACCTGACTAACCCCAGTCCCACTCTAATATTACTGTAACTATTGCCTTGTACACATTGCCTCTTGATAGGTCTGCATAGCCTTAGTACACCACAACAAAGGTATGATGTGAATTTTGATAGTCAGAGTACTTTATTATTACTTTATTATTGTTTGTACAACTATTGATCATTGTTGATGTCACTGGCATATACTTAATATGTGTGCTCAACTAAATACTCTCACTGTATATAACTGAAATACATTATGAACTTTGTATGTCTGCACATATGTATCTTTGGAGAATTTCTCCCCGGGCCTCCACTGAAAATGGACATGTATCCAGTTGGACTATCCCGGTTAACAAATGTAAAATAAAATAAAAAAAAATGTCACATACCAGGTTAAGGTCCACTGAGCAAGTGACCCGTGTACCATTTGATTTGTTAATGTGCAGCATTTCCATTAAAGCTGGATCAGAGATTGCTCTATATGGAAGGCACAATTCACCTCTGAGCAGTCTGTACAGCACAGAATAAAGTGACAATGATTTCAGTAAGTCCGCATAAGACAGATTTTGAAGACCCTGACTTTTCTTTGTAAGGAACCTTTGTGGTCTCTCCGATTGTTGTAGATGTTTGGATAGGAACATGCCAAAGGGAGCACTGTACTCTGTTACTGGCCTGCTGAGGGAAGAGTACAGTGGGGTTATAACCTCTTTCTTTCTGGAGACAACGCCCTTACCTATGAGATGAGCAATATGAGATGGCCTTCTTACCACTGTGGAGACATGGTGATCAAAGTTAGGGTTGCTGTTGACCTGTGTGCCCAGGTGTCTCACCACTGACTGTGTACTTAGGGTATTGTTGTTGATGTGGTAGTTTGCAGGAACATCCCCCTTGCTGAAGGTAATGAAAATGCATTTTTTTGCATTAAGTTTAAGACCATGACTTTGGCAGCAGTCTGTGTAAGACCTTGTTGCAGGATACTGACATCACTAGTGGTGTCAATGATCGCTCCCAGGTTGCAGCCATCAGCAAATGTTGTCAACCACAGTCCTTTAGTTTTAGCCTGTACTTCAGAGAAGTAGATTCTGAACAGTAGGAGTCTCAGAACTGATCTCTGTGAAACACTACTGGTTATTGGTCTGCGGAAGAAGGTGGGGTTACCTATTTTGACCATATGAGTTCTATCAGTGAGACAGTTTGCAATCCACTTGACAATAAATGGGTTGATACCCAGCTTGGTGAGTTTATCTATGATTCCTGAGTGGGGGATTGTGTCAAAGGCCTTAGCTAAGTTTAGGTAGGCTTTATGCACAGATATGCCCTTGTCAAGGGCTTTGGTGACTGTCTCAAAGAAGTCCATCAAGCTTAACAGGCATGATCTCCCCTTGACAAAGCCAAACTGGATAGGGTAGAGTGTTGAAGATTTCCTATATCATTGTTAATAAGGTCCATGATAATTTGTTCCATTGTCTTGCAGATAAGGCTGGTCAGGCTAATGGATCTATACTTTGTGGGGTCCGTGGATGCACCACCTTTATGCAAAGGGATGACGGTAGCTGTTTTCCATTCCACTGGGATGAAGCCAGTGCTTAGGCTGTGATTGAAAGCATGCCCAATGGTGATGCTAATTGCTGTTTTAACACATGTAGAACACAGCTCGGAATGTTGTCTGGTCCCATAGAGGCTGTGTTTTTGGCCTTGGAGAGGGCATTTAAGACCTGCTCCTCAGAGATACTAGGTGGGGGACAGATGTTATGGATGCTTTGGGGTATATGTGGCAGGGACAGGGAAGTGAAGTTTTCATTGAATCTGTCAGCCAGCAAGTTTGCTATATCCACAGGTTCTGTATATGTAGTACCATTAACTATAACTATGAGATTGGCACAAATCTGGGCCTAACATTGAATGTTATGGATGAAACTAAAGAATGTCTTGTGGTTATCCTTAATTAGGGAAGATAATTTGGATCTGTAGTTAGCTTTGAAGGACTTCACTAGGAGTCTTATTTGCTTGTTTAAGTTGAGGAGGGAGAGTTTCCAGTTTTGGGACCACTCCTTTCTACCCTTAAACAGCAATTTCTTTCTCCTGTTGTATAGCTTATTAATGTCAGTTTTCCACCAGGCAGGTTTGTTTTTCCTTGAAGATCTTGCTTTGCTTCTATCAGGTATGGCAGAGTCAATACAGGTGTTTGTATAAAGCACTGGTATATAACTCAGCATAGGTGTCTGTTCCATCAGTGAGGGGAGAGGTATGAAACTATTTATGTTGTCACGTAAGAGGTTATAATTGGCCTTGCAGAAGTAGTCTAGTTGTTGCTAAGTGTGAGTGTGTGTGTGGGGTGGGGGGCTTGTGTTATACTCACTTCTAGTGAGACTGATTTGTGGTCAGATCTCACCAGAGATGGCCACACACTGTGGGTGGTGCAGCAGTCGCCCATATTGTTAAGCACCAGATCCAGGTATTTGAGCCCCTTGTGGGTGTGTCAACCAGTTGATTCCAGGGATTAGAGATAATGAAGTCCAGGAACCTTTAGGCAAGTGGGTTAAAACACGTATAATTTACCCAGTCAATGGATGGGTAATTAAAGTCACTCAAAACCAGGGTGCTTGGTTGTATCTTGATTGACTCAAATAGATCCAAGTAGGCCAACTGGATGTCCTAATTCATGGAGGGGGTCCTATAGCTGGCAATGACCTGAAGAGGGGTCTTAGCTACAGCCAGTTGCACCTGAAGTTATTCAAGAGAATCATGCTGTTTAACCAATCTAGAGGTGTATTTATCTTTAATGTACTTTGATATACCACCTCCCTTAGTTCTCATGCCTTCAGGTTGTGTTCTGAAAGTCTGGAAGGAAATGTTACCTGGTATAGCTGGGATGCCCTCTGCAGCCTTAAAACAGGACTCAGTGGCTGTACAAATGTCAGCATCTTCCAAGGTGAAGACTGATTCCAGTGAGTGCAGTTTCTGGTTTAGACTTCTAGCATTTAGCAGCATAACCTTGAGGTTGTTTTAGAGGGCATTTTTCAGATTGCTAACTTACTGGCAATTTTTCATTAGGTTTCAGACTTTTAAATGGCCTTACAGCCACTTTAAATGCCAAATGTTGAAATCTAGAATAAAATTAGACTGTGGAAAGGTGCATATTAAATTTTAATTACAGTTTTTGGTTTAGTATCAAAAATGTTTAGCCACACTTGATTGTTTATGCTGTGCGAGATGATTTCACACTGATGTCTTTTATAGGCATAGGATACTGATACTGAAGGATTATGACTGTGAAAACGAAAGCAACTTGCCTGGTGCTGCACTTCAAATGTTTCATTAATTTTCTTTCATAATGGTCAGATCTAGCATGGAGAGAGATAAAGCTCTGACTATGATGAAGCTGACCAGAAATTGATTAAAGGCACATATGCTGGATGAGTTGGCTAGGGAAGGCCTTCATGCAAAAAACAATACTGACCTGCCCGTCCTTAGATAAGGGGTAGATAGCATTGTCTCCTGCACAATAGGCTCCCAACCAAGGCTCACAGACACAGCATTAAGAGACAGAAACAAACATGCTTTCTTAAGCTGCACTATGTAGTGTAGGTGGGATACAGACATGCAAGTCAATGAGCACATTCTGAGAAGAAATAGCTGGGGAACTGTTATGGCTAGGCTTGTATAGGCCCTAGGGCCGATAGCCTAGTACCAACCTATGAACCTATGAATCTATGAACCTATGAACACGACAGGCTAACAGTACTGTGTGACATAAGGATCAGGTTGAGTGGAGACTGGGGAAAAGGCTAAGCATATGTCTATGATTATGATGGCCTCCCATGACCATCTCTGTCCCAAGGAGGAAGGCATAGATGGGCCAGTTAAATCATGGAAAGGCCGGAAGTTGGCTAACAGAGCGAATGAAAAGCAAATTATTAAACAAATATATATTGTTGGTCATTGAAATAAATTAATCTCTTGATGAAATATAAAACATTAATTTTAAAGTACTGCTTATCTTCTTGCCGGTCTTTCTCCTTTAGAACATGGGCTGGTGTCCAGTTCAAAACCTACTACAGTTTTTACACTTGCTACAGAGAAATGTAGATAAAATTGTATCACTCAGCTGTTTACAAACATGCTGATGCTTCATAAACACAAAAAGTTAATTTACAATAGCAAACACTGTGATGGACAATATTATAATGTTTAATTAATCCATTCATCTTTATTGATAAAATTATAATGTGTATAAATTTCACTGGATTGCCAACTGGCTTACAGATCTTCTTCTTTTGGATTTTCCTGGTTAGGGGTTGCCACAGTGGATCACCTGTCCGCTCATGATTGGTAGTGGAGTTTTATAGTGTTGAATTGCCAGCTCGGCACCCAACCTTCCACAGAAGGCACACACATGCACACACTCACACCTAGGGCCAATTTAGAGTGTCCAATCTACCTACAGCATGCCTTTGGGATGAAACCAGAGCTCCCGGAGGAAACCCACGCTACCACAGGGAGGACATGTAGACTCCACACAGAAGGCACCCCAGCCGAGGATCGAACTGGAGAACCTCTTGCTGTGAGGTGACAACACTAACCGCTGCACCACCATGGCCACCCTGCCAACTGGCTCACAGATAGCATGCAGATAATCAGTATAGGGAAAGTTACCTCCACAAAGAGACCAGCTACTGGAGTCCTCCAGAGTTCTGTACTGGGATCTCTCCTGTATGGCTTCAATTTTTCTGAAATAAATGCCAAAACCAAAGCACTCTGACTGACTAAGTTTGCAGATGACTGTAAGTTAGAAACACTTATTGAATCCCCAAATGATTTACCCATCCTCCGGGAAGGTTTGTCTTAAAGAAATAACTGATGCCAAAATTGTGGACTGAAACTAAATTCCAAAAAATGCATTAATGTATCCTTTGGGAACTAATCTATCCCAGGGAACTACAACATTTACAGTACACCCCTAAGAGCTGACCTAGTTGTTCAGGATTTGGGAACTTATGTAGACAGTAACCTAACATTTCACTAACATGCGTCAAATGTTGTAAGAATGTCCTTCTGTACTGCACAGGCTATAAACGAACAAAGGGATTGTGTCTAGATCTAGAGAAGTGTTTGTCCCTGTTTACTGAACTCATTAGGCCAGTTATTGAAAATAATGATCCCTTTGGCATGTATCTGTCCAAACATGTGCAGCAACTGGAATGCCCACAAAGATACCTTACAAAAAAGGATACAAGCCCTAAACAATGTCCTACGTGAACCTACTCAAAGCCCTGTCACTGTTATTGGTATCCTGTAGGCTGCTAAGAAGTGAACTCTGGTATGCAAGGCATCCTCTGGCCCATTACTGATGGATTGATTGCATATCAGCAAGTCAAACTGCATCAGAAATACTTGGTCTAGGGATCTAAACCTCTTCTACAACATCAAGCAGAATGGTTTGGATGGACACCATATGTCATAGAGGATACCACTGCTGTTGAACAGACTCCCCATCCACATATAAAAAAGTTCATCCCTGCCCATATTGAAGCTTAGATCTGTGGATGAGAGACAGAAAATCCACCCCAGGACTGGCTCCTGTACTACTAATGAACAGAGGTACATCCTATGTGATTCATCCCATGCATGGGTCCCCCCAAATTATCTATGGTATGACCCCAGTTATTCACATTAGAGGTAGTATATAAACTAAATTTAACCGTATGTGATTAACTCAAATGAGCTACTTTCATTTGCGCATTTTCTTTTTTTTTAAACCCATCAAAAATGTTCTACTAAATTTGAATTCTACCATTTGCTTATGCCCAAAACATATATACATACGTACATACATACACAAACAGTATTAAGGGAGCACTGCAGTCTGTTAGGATACCCATTTTACATGACACTCTCTTCCTTATTGTTTATAAGTGATTACAATCGTGATGATTAAATGACAGGCAATACACTCTCACATTTTTTAAAAGCCAATTTGAAAGTCTGCAAGCTGTCATTAATTGATGACAACTACAATCACTTACAGACAGCTTGTTTTTAAGCTAGTTTAATTACCTGATATATATATATATATATATATAATTTTCCTTCAGTTAGTCGATTAACAAGAATGCCGATATTTTGAAGGTAAACCATTTTATGTTGTCAAAAATAGAAACATTGACTTCCTAGTAAGCATGTGCAGAGAAAGAATCTTGGCAAATGCAACTTTAAAACATCTGCACCACTCCCCACATCCACACCCCCGGTAACTTGATATATATATATATATATATGTAAATTTTGAGATCACACAATCCCCAAGGAAAGGGTGCATTCCCTACCCAGAGATTATCAGTCTCACACACCTGCCAACATGCGGTCCACTAAACAAATGTTGACCAAACTCCCTGTCAGCCAAACCAGTGGAACCCACATATATAGAAGGCAGCGCCACAGAATAATCCACCATAAAGATTTATTTGAGGTTCACACCAGACTTATATGTATGGGTTACAGACACATGGCAGTCATATTAAATTGTTAAACTGAAAAGAAGCTAATGGAAAATCAGCTGGTTACATTACTGACATCTTTTCTGTGCAAAATCGCAGTACTGTGGGGTCTGGGGAGTTTGCACTTTCTCGACTGCAATGCAATCTCACAATTCACATACATAATTAGCAAGTTGTGTGGGTTACATATATATATATATATATATATATCTTCAGTAAAGTCTTTGTAATCTATTATAACTGCAGTTTCTACTTTAATAAAGAAATAAATATTACTTGAGATGAAGCTTTATATCTACTCTTGAATGTGGTCACCAGCAAACCCCCCCCCCCCCCACGAGTCTTGAGTCTGAAAACAAAACATTTGTGTTTTGTAATGACATATTTAACCGTACTGTCCTTGGCTACTTCTTACATTAATACACATCTTTTGCAGGTTCTAAGTCATTGCATAATTAAAAATACAACACTGCTTTTCCAGTTCTATAATAAGGTTATGTTCCTCAGTACAGTAAGACCAGACTTATTTGTTATACTTTTCTCCAGCTCTGAGAGACTTGTGCCAATAAACTGCTGTAAATTGCATAAAGAGATTCATACGCAAGGGGAAATTTGACCTGTGTCACAGTGTGATAGACAAGACTAAAACCACAGCTATAAGCTGGGGTTAATCCGAAGCCAGAAGTCCATGTATTCAGCACAGATGTTGCTGGTACTATGATGACTTTTAAAACAAAGTTCATTGTGGAAGCATGACCTTCACTTCCATTATAAGTAACAGGTTTGTATTCTGGTATTTAGTTAACTGCATAATTGAAATGTAAGATCTGTGGTTAGCCTATGGGAATAGCAAATGACGGAATACCATGGTGAAGAGAATATTCTTAGTTTAACCTTTCAAAAACTGTGTACTTTAAGGGAATATACAATAAATTTAAAAGGCTCTTCCTTGTCACAGCAAATACAAAGATGAAGCATATCAACAGCCTAAAAGTACTGCCAGTACATTTGTTATTGTTAGCAACCATGCTTGTTAAAGATCCCATGAAACAATGCTGACTAGTCTAGGAGAAATTTGAAATTTTGTAATGCACTTTAAAGATTAATTACTGAAGTTTTTTGTCATTTCTGTGAAGATGCTACTTTTTTTGATTTTAACATATTTTTTTTATTCCTCTTTTCTCTACTGTGGTTTCTATTTAATGAGAATAAATGAAAACATATGAAACAAAGGAGTTTGCAATTTTTAATTATGTCAATGTGTTATTTGGTCTTTTAATTTATATTTTCTACTATGTTTAATGTGAAAAAATATAACGCACTGCTGGTAATGTCAGTGGGTCAAAAGATGGCACTCCTGCCTTTCATATTGGAAAATCAGAAGACTGTGTGCTCTGTTTAAAAAAAACAGGTCCTTGGATTCATTTTCCAGCACTGACAATGTAGTGGTGTATACCTGAGTGTACAATCCATTGGATGAGACAATGAGGCCCCATCTTCCTGAGCTGACAATACTTCAGCTGGATGTAAATTATACCATAGCATTATCAAGAATAGCAAGGATTTATTTATTTATTTATTGTTCACTTTTTTTTACAAATTAAAGCCACAAATATTTAATAAAATGAAACAAACCAAGAATAGCAAGGATTTATTTCTTTATTTTTCACTTTTTTTACAAATTAAAGCCACAAATATTAAATAAAATGAAACAAATCGTTAATTAAAAGAAATAAAAAAAAAATCAGAGTACAAGAGAAAGACATGAGGATCATGGTAATATATCAAAAATAATTATTTTTACCTATTACTACATACTTTAATCCCTGCTCTTTATCCCATAAGCAAAATCTTATCTCCTTTAAAACCTCTTTTCATATCCCTGTGCTTATTATGTAAGAATTTATCATATCATAAAAAATAAAACATAAATAAAACAAAAGAATTTATGTGCATCTTTCACTAAACATAAACTATTTTCATGAAACAAATTTCCTATATATTATTTCTGAGTCCCCATTTCCATATGCTTATATATTCCACATAACACCATATCTTTAGCAGAAGTAAAACTTTCATGGACAAATATTCAGTCTAGTTTTTCACTAAAACCTTTTAACTTATTGCATTGTTAAACTGCATGCATAGCCATTTCCTCTGTCATACAACCAGTATAACATCTGTCTCAGAGATCTTTACTGATAAGCACCATTGAAATCTGGCCAATTGTGGATCTGTACATGTATCATATGACTTCTACCTACACACTCTCTTTTCTCCCTACTCACCCCTTCCCTGGAATTTTCTATAAAGCTGTAAATTATTTTTCCACATCAGTCTTTTCTTTTACGCTCATAGCTATCCATCACTATTTCCCATGGTGATATTTTACTTCTTGATATATCAATATAATTTTCTATCACCCCTAACATCATCTTCCCTTGCCTACTAACTTATCATTCAACAAACCTGCTTATCCACTGAATATTTTTGACATTATATAATGAGTACTCAGAGATTCAACATGTACCTCAGGATTTAACAGTCAATATCCACCCTTCTAACATTTGTTATAAAAAATACTTCTTGTAACAGGGTTTAGAAGTGATCCCCCCAAAAAAGCAAATGTATCCAAACTATCTGCTTCTCCAAGTGCTCTAACAACATATATACCTGTCTAAATAACTGAACTACTGTATTACTTTACTATTCACCAAATATACCATCTTTATGAATGACATCTAAAACAACTCCACATCTTCCTCACCACTCTCATCTTCCATATCATTTTTACCACTGCTAATATACCTTTTCCTGTCTCCCAAAATGACCCCTAACACCTTAATGTCAAAACCACTGAAATGTATTCGCGCCATTTTCCCCTTTTTCAACAAATCACTTACTTTTAACCTTGCTTACATGCAAAGCATGTAACTCAAATTTTCTTCCATACCTGAAAATCTCTCAAGCCTTCACCCCATTCCCATATCCAAACAAATCATCTACATATAGTAATGCTCCAGGCAGTTGCAGACATTTTGCCACATCCCTTCTTCCAGATTGCATTCTTCCTCTTTTTTATAACCACATTTTTTGCCAGCAGAAAAAGAAACACACTCATCAGACAGCTGTGACACAATACTCTTGCTATAACTACAGCTTAACTTAATAAAAATTAGATAATTTCTAAAATATATAGATTTTATTAAATCTATTATTTTACATCTGGTTCCATACTCCTTCATAAGCCCACAATATTGCAATATATCAATGTACCAATTCTTTTTTTCATAGTAATCAAGACTGTTACCTCTAGTATTATTACCAATACTTTTGTGACATCTCTCCCTTTCATTTTGTATACTCCATCATCAATTATCTCACTGAAACTCTTAGAAAAAGGTACTTCCATTACAACTTTCATAATAACTTTGTAACCTATGTTACATAAGGCTATGGGTCTCCAGTTGTCCAATATTTCTCACTTACCTTTTTCTCCCAATAAACTTCAAAATAATCTGTGCCACTCCAACATTTAAACCTTTTTCATGCTATTTATTTGACACAAAAAGAAAATCATTTCTAGATTTCTCTTTCATTATTTTGTAATAAAAAGTAAGTTAGATGCCCTCAAGTTGAAAAGGATTCTTGTCTTATATTAACGAATTAGATTACCAGTCCTTTCTTCCTCACAGATACTGCTGCTGCCCAGTTGTGCCCCAAACCAGGCATCATACCTAGGTCAACCAGCTGGTAATCCTGCACCTTAACTGCTGCACTATCAGTCTATATATTTTGAAAAAAAAAAGTATATATATACTACTTCACTTACACAAATGGACACTTCACCAACTTTCACTTTGCCAAGATGAAAGGACCAACAAATGCAGAAGACCGACATCCGGAACACCGACTTACCACTCCATGTATGTAACCACTTGGCCATCCTCAAAAAAAAAAAAAAAAAAAAGAAAATTAAACCCACCCATGTGGGGAGGCATTGCACCCCCCACCCACACACCCCCTAACTAAATATACCAACTCTGAGATCATACTATCATAGGGATAAGGGGCAAAGTTCAACAGGATGGCCAAGCAGTTACTTTCCTGGAATAGTAAGTCGGTGTTACAGATGTTGGTCTTCTACGTTTGTCAGTCCTTTAGTCTCAATGAAGTGAAAGTTGGTGAAGTGGCCATTTGGGTAAGTGAAGTAGCTCCATATACATATACAGGGAGAGAGCATACAGTCCTCACTTGGCAGTGTCTTTTATCGATTTTCATAAGAGCTTTCTTCATAACATAAACATCCACTACTTCCATAAAGCCAGCCTGCGTCCTTTTTATAGTCCCATTTTTTATCCTGTATTTTCCTAATTTTCAATTTTTTATGTTGTACATGTTTCACTGCAAAGAAATGACCTGCTGTTTTCTTCCAGGTAGAAAATATCTATGTCTCTAAATCATGTCCGTCAACCATTGCTTTTTTTGCTACATATCTTGAACTTCCAGAGCCTTTTCACAGGTATCATCATTCATAATATTACTTCCTTTCTCTTTGCTCCATCCTTCTTTCTGTCTCTACTCATTCTTTTACTTGTTGTTAAAAGCCACCTACCAAAATTCCCATTATCCGTAAATTACTATTTTATTACATTCCTGACATGTAAATGCTGTTTTGAGCCTTCCTTCTTTATCAGTAAACTGTCCAGCACCCTCTGCAGAAAGAGGAGAGAAGTTTGTACTGGTAGTCAGGACAAATTTTTACAAGCAAGTATGAATACTACCTCAGGTCTCCTGTGAAGAAAAGGATGTTTTCTAGTGAAACTAACCTGCTCAATAAAGTTTAACCAGACGGATAGACATTTAGAAAAATAAACAGATAAGCAAACAAAAATAAAATTACAAAATATTTAGCATAAAACTTAACTTTCCAACCAACCAAACACATATATAAACAAATTAATAAATAAATAAAATTACAAACTGGGGCACTTTTGATGCTTTTGCGTGTTTTTTAGATGTAGACTACTTGTTATATTTCTATTTTTTTCTAGTTTCAGATTTGCTAGCAGGAATTAATTTTACATTCATTAAGCTATGTCAGTATTACAGAATGCAAGAATGCAAAATGTATATGTAGTGTGTGATATCTGTGCAGCAGTGACTTTTTCTTTTCTTCCTGGGAGGGAGTAACCACTGGGTTGTTCACTGTCACCCAGAGCAGCAGTAATATACTGTATTCTATGGATAATTACATTTAGTTCTAAACTTTATGGTGGGAGATATTTAGGTGCAATGTGGCATTTTAACCGCAGATAAATAACTCTGTGGGTGTTATTCAAAGTCATTTATGCAAAAATGTTTAGTCTATCTGTGAAGTCTGTGAATTACTGTAGCTGAGCTGCGATTCATAAAGGTTGTTGTTTGACTTTTGGCTTTTCCCGGTAAGGGGTCACCACAGCAGAACTCTGGTCCGCTAATGATTGGCAGTAGATTTTTACAAAACGCCGAGGTGCCAGATCGACACCCAACCTTCAACAAAGGCACGCCCATTTACTCATGCATGTCTTTCGAACACTACCCAACCGCGGGGAGGACATGCAGACTCCACACAGAAGGCACTCCCAAGCCCAGCTGAGAATAGAACAGGAGAGCCTCTTGCTGTGAGGTAACAACACCACCATAGCATTTATGCAAATGTATGATGACCCCAAATGTGCTTATCCAAAGCTACTATTAATGACATATAACTGAAGAATGATGTAATTCAGCATATGATAATGAAGTATTCTCTACACCACTTGTGAATAGTGAAATATTTCTGCTTTTTTGAGTGGTTTGCAGTTACATTATGTAACGGGAAGTATAACCAAATCTATCAGAGTTGCAGTTTACAATAATGCTGTCACCTGCTGTTTTGGTATTTCGGGTTGTGAGTTGCTTGATTTGGATGGGACAAAGCCATTTGCACCCAGCTACGCTTACCATCCTAGAAGACAAAAATATATGCAAAGGATAACTCATTATAACTTGGACAATCAAGAAATCTTTGACAACCTCAGAGTGTACAGGGACATTATAAGGGTCTTAGTGGGTATGACTGATCCCCATTGGGGCACTGGAGGAATGAGTAGACCTTCTATCCCTGTCAACACTAAAGTATGTACAGCCCTCACTTTGCTTTTCATGGAGACATTCCAGAAACAGACTGAGGACATGGTGCTTTCACAGACGTCTGCCTCTGCTATACTCTGGCAGATCCTACATGTACTCCTGACACATGTGGATCAGTGCATCTATTTCCTGGTGTCACCTCAGGATAAAGTCATGATGATGCATGCCTTATATGGGGTGGCACACTTCCCTGAGGTACTTGATGCAATAGATTGCACCCATATTGCAATTATGACCATTTCTTGTCTACAGGGTTAGCATTACCACAATAGGAATGGCTACCACTCCGTCATTTGCCAGGTACTGTGTGATGCATGAGGATACCTCATTAATGTCTCTGCCCAGCATTCTGGCAGTACATATGTTTCCCATATCTGGCACACTAGCACACTCTGCTGCCTCTTCCTGCATGGTAGCATGACCAGTAGTCATCTTGTTTGATAGTGAAAAAAATAAATATCTTATATTGTACTTAAGCAGTTATTCATGGTAAAATATATTGCTGATTACTAAACATTTTTTGTTATTTTTCCCCCAAGCCTTTTCTCTGTCTCTCTCTATCTCTCTTTCTCTCTCTTTTCAGGTGATGCTGGACATCCATTGGTGCCATGGCTCATGACAGCAGTGAGAAATCCAAGTAGATCTGCAGAAGAGGTGTACAACACATCCCTGTCCAAGACATGTATTGTTATCAAGTGTATCTCTGGCCTTTGAAAGAGGTGCCTTGGTGAGTCTGGGAGGTACCCTTCCATATGACGCAGCTACTGCGTGCAGGATGTTTACTGCATGCTGCAATCTGCATAACATGGTCATGCACTGGTTTGGTGTTGAAGTGACCCATGCTGTCACTACAGCTCCCAGTTCCAACCTCACTACAGCTAGTGATGACCAGTCAGTAGCAGTAGTAAAAGACCACATGCAGCAGGTTCTCGTTCGGCATAAGGCTGTACAGTTAAAGAGGCAGTGTCTACTCCAGAATTATGGACATGCTATTCAGGATGGTGCTTCCTTTTTTGTAAAAAAAAAAATAATAAAATATGATTGATTTATGCAGTGATATCTGTGGGCTATGCTGTGTGGTACATGGTCTGCTGTAACTGTTTATGTGACATTCTCTCTCATCTTAAAATATATTTTTTTTCTTTTGGAAATGATACTCATGTTACTGGTAGTTAAAGTCATATCTGAGTGCTCACTGACTCTATTGATGTTGTAAGGCATCATATAAATAATAACCACATTTTTCTCTGCTTTGATGAATAAAATCTGCTCTACTGCCTTAGTTATGTACAGAATCACTGAAATGCTTAACATTTCAATATTTCACGAGTCAATATACTGCAATTTATATTATATTTATGCCATTTCTTCTCAAATTATGTTTGCTGTGCTACTGCTTTTATGTTGTCATATATAATAATAACTTTTGACTTAAGTGGCATAAAAACTGTCATCCTTTGTGCAGTGGTGAGGGTAAAGTAGAAAAGTGCAAGTCTACATGGCAGGATATCCTTTTTAATTTGTAATTGTCATATTAAAATTTTCCAGAGAATGTTTGTGTGTTAATAGTTTTATGTTGTACGTAATTGCCAACTGTAACAACGGTAATGAATATAGCAGTAAATAACTGTTAGTTTTGCTTGACCGTTTATTTAGTACGTTTACAGGTTTGAAATGCATAGATTTGCAAATTTACTAATACCATCCTCTCCAAAATATTCTTTTTTTTATCTTATTCACTTTCAGCTTAAACATTCAACTGTATATATTTAAATGTGAAATTGCAAAGTTACCAAAATGTCAGATATGATTCACAATAGTTCATGTAGAAATGAGTCATATACATCTCCTAAAGATAGGCTAGGTGATAGTGAAAGTGATTTTTGAAGAGGGGCTACCATGAGAACTGTAAGGTGAGTTGGTCCAACATCGTCACATTCTTAATGCAGGTGATCCTGTAGACACTGATCTGACAGGGCTGTGTGATCATGGCCTCAAATGGGAGGTTCTGCTAGGTGTACATGAACACTGGTATGGACTACATGAAATCTGTTGAGCTTGTTCACACTGCCTACTTACATTACTTTCCTGACAAGCAATGTTATTATCATGTGATCTCCCCCAAGTGTCAGGCTGTCTCTAGGTTGCTCTGGTATTTCCTAGCTAGCGTATGAATAGAGGTGGACGCCATTGTTTGATGTGCCACTGTACTACACATCAGTGTGATCATGGCATATCCCTACACTGTGACACTTCAAGGAATACTGGAATTCATGACAGACACCCTGGAGGACTCTAACCATTTCTAGGTGACTCCCTGGGGCAGTGGTCCTAGCCCTAATAATGTCACGGCACATTTCATGTTTGGCAGGCTATGTTTACATGTTTCCTGGGGTTGCTGCAACAAATTCCTGCATCTGGCTCCCCTTTGTAAAGGTGTCACTGTGGAAAATGATACCTCTGAATGTCTGCCATTATATTGACAACAGTCCTCTAGGTTAGGAGATGCTGGTGCTTAGGTGCACAGTTGTTCCTCTTGTGCAAGGCTGAGTGTAAAGTCAGCATGTGCACGACTTTGTGACTGATGCACTGTCACTTCCTGTGCAGTTACCTTCATGTTGTGGGGTCTGTGATCCTTTCATTAAACATGCAAACTGACTGCCACTTTCCTCAGATACCATAAATATAAATATGTTATCATCAGCAGCTGCAGCAGCAACACCCGTTTTGCTTCTGATATTATCCACTTTATTGGTATAGTGGAGCTGTTTCTTTTTGATGCTGACCCAGTAAAAAAAGATTTGGAAACTACCGATAATGAAAGATCTTATACTGCTGTACACTTCCTTCATTTCCATTCTGTACTGATGTACAAGGTTCACTTGTTTAATGTGATCATTTCTTGTCAGCATCCAATTCTCTATATAAATATCTATTACTGTTTTTACACAACCTTCTCGAGCAGACGTGCAGCGGCTGGTCATATCCGCCAGTGTCCATTCCAACCACTGCGGACGCTGGTCATACCCGCCAGTGTCCATAACAACTCTAATTATTTCTGTGCCATCATCTTCTGCGTCATAGTCATCCCCACAGTTGGATAGACGATATTCCTCATCTGGTGTGAACTGAGTAATTGTCATAGGCCCACGTTGTAGTATAGAAAATTGCATTCTAACTGGCCTAGTATGTGCTTCCATATCATTTGCCCTCTTCTTGCAGTGTGTCTGTGCTTGATTTCAACTGCCCACTGCATTAATCTTGAGAAGCACTTGATTTCAGGCCTTGGTTTTTTTGGCTTGTTTGGGCTTCCTTTTATGAAATAAAAGTTTCCTATATGTCTTAAAGGTTGCCATGAGGACAGAATTTTCCTCATAGGTAAAGTTATCCTTTCTCTGTTCTAATCCCTTATTTTCTATCAATACTGCAGGTCAGAAATGATTGCAGTCACACAGGGAAACATTTTTGATGTAATCAACTTTAAAACTGCAAAACACTGGCCAAGTATCTGTCATCCTCATAAACAAATGTTAACTAACACAAAACACATAATTTTATACATACATTAAAATCTAGCCAAGTAAAATTGAGATCTATATTACTTGCAGTGCACTTAGGTCATGATAGCAATCGGGTTTTGTGACAAAATGCATCCTTCCCCTAACCTTTGTCATGTATTTATAATACTGCAAAATTTTATTCAGCACTGCCACTCATAAATCTCCCAGTAAGCACACATGCAAATTGATATCATTACCATTACAGAACTTCACAATTAAATTTATACCATGTATGCACTAAGTGATACCAAGTTAATGATTATTTGTATTGATCACTAATTATTTCTACTGCTTCCATACTCAAATACCATATCTAAATGACATGAGTCTATCAATCATTCAGTCATCATAGTATGCACATCATATATGTAAGACCAATATTTCTTAACTTGTAAGTTACTAATTCAACTTTTTAAATGTTTCTTACTAAAGTATAATATTGCTAAAATATTTCTTACTTTAAAAAGTCTGTAGTATCCTGAGACATCTGCCTTCTACCTCGAGTATTAGTGAAATAATATGGCAATGTTCAACTTCTCATAAATTTCTCATGAACTCAGGGCCGTTTACATGTGTTTTATGCAAATGAGGCCTGTTTTTATTTATCTCTATGAATCATAGTAATACACAGACTTGTACAGCATTGTATGGGTGTACATCATTCTGGGACAATCATGACGAGAACCCAGACTGACATGAATGCATTGAGGACAGCTCCGCAATCTGCAGCACTCCTCAGCAATCCCAAGCTTGTCATAGTAACAGGAGAAGAACACTAGACTAACCTAGATCAGAATATAGCTAAAAAAAAAAAGAAAATGGATTAATTGTAAAGATCACTTTCACCAATATGAAGTGTAATCCCTGCCCATCTAACATTATCTGTCACACCTTAGTACCCAAAACAACTCATACATTCCTAAAACTTGTAAATAACACACGTGGTAATATTTATCTGCCCTCCCCCCAAAAAACACAGATGAAAAATAAAAAAATAACTGGTGCTGTATACTACATGAGGCATGTATAAATGGTATTCAGGTGTAGTACCTCACAAATGCAATGGCCAACAGCAGTAGCAATTGGAATTCATATACATAACAATTATTCAGTATATTTCAATTTTATCCAACATGTAAGTAAAAGGTGGCTGGTTTCCTTTAAAAAAATGTATGCAACATGCATTTTTGGTTAAACCAAACTTGTGAATAATATCAGCACCTGGTTTAATGCCCCTGCTAATTAACTGGGATTGGTTAAGGTGATGTCACACCCCACAGGGAGGGGTTCCAAACTTTAGAAATACAGCCCCTCCCATATTGTCTTCATTCTGGTTCTGGCACTTCACGTTATGGCATTATCTATGAAGGCATGAGGCCGCACTCCAAGCTTTTCTGACAAAAAGACCCTTAACATGCTCTATCTTCTTAATAATTAATATTGTGATAAGGTCGAGGCATACACTCGTGATACCACCTGGAAGAAAATAAGAAACTTGGCAGGAGCTGGGTGACCACCTGCTAAACCTGACAGGTATCATCTGCACTAGGCAGCAATGCTGTCACCATTACGACTGATTGGGTAGACCAGGTACCATAAAGAAGTCGAGTATTTCACTGGGTTATATCAAACATAAAAAAATATAATGACTTTGCATAAGTACAGCTATCTCCTGAAAAAGATATGAGTAACTGCAGATATAATCTATAATGCTGTAATGCCCTTATGAAAATGTAGAGGAAATCAAAAATGTGTGTATACGTATAAATGCATCCTTTAAAAACTGATATGGGTTATGTGGTAACATATATTTCTTAATAAATGCAAATGTGATGTACATTTACTAAAATAATAATCTGTATCTGTAGCTCTAAATATCAGAGGCACCCAGGACATAATACCTGTGCTGCATTACAGGAAGTAATTGTTCATGCATATATAAAGACTGAAAAAAAAAACATTTGCAATTACACATTTGAATTTAGTTTACTACTATTATATATATTGACTTACTACTTAGGTTACATGAAGACAATTTTGTGTAGGACACAAACATTTTGCTGTAACAGTTGCTTGACAAAGCTGTTTGTTTACAAATATTGTAACTACACCCACAACATGACTGAATTGTCAGTCAGACACCACAACCTAGTCAGAATGGAAATGGAGGTGGGGTGCTGTGCGAAGTGAATGACCAGGATAAACTTTACTGAGAAACATTTCTGTTTGTCAATAAGTTCTATCAGAACACAGTGTTAAATGCACACAGTAGTATTTTGAAAATAACATTCCACCCACATTGGACACATTCATTTTTTTCTTGCATGACAGGGAATATTGGCAGACTATTATGAGAATTCATATAGCTATGCATATGTAAATCAAATAAATGCATTGACTGGTGTATGCATATAGAGCAGTGGTGGTGCAGCGATTAGCGTTGCCACCTCACAGCAAAAGGTTCTCCCGTTCGATTCTCGGCTGAAGTGCCTTCTGTGTGGAGTCTGCATGTCCTCCCCGCGGTCGAGTGATGTTTAAGACAAGCAAGTAGGTGCATACGTGAATGGATGTGCCTTCCTTGAAGGTTGGATGTCGACTGGCAACTCGGCACCATAAAAATTCACGGATCAGAGTTCCGCTGTGGTGACCCCTAACCAGGAAAAGCCAAAAGACTTTAAGATCTCTTAATATATATATATATATATATATATATATATATATATATATATATATATATGTATATAGATATACATATATATATATATATATATATATATATATATATATATATATATTGGAACTATAGGTAAACAAGAATTATCTTATGACTTCTATTTAGAGCTTCAGAAGAAATAAGGTATAATAAGACGGAGCAGGAAAGAAGAGTCTGCAGGCTGGTTGAATCCTCTGGTAAGTATGATTGAAGTTATGCATAATGCTATTTGTTTAAGTAATTTTACACCACTTAGCTTAAACAAATAAAGTGAAATCTTTTCATTAGTGTAAAGAGTGAAAAATAATATCAGTGTATAACTCCTGCACTCCAAAACACTTTAGTAGTTATAAGGAAATATTTTACAACATTGTAGATTAAAGAACTGCAGTGAAACCATTATACTTCCAGCAAATGTAACAGATATGTCAATATAGACATCATTATTTTGTGTTTATCTGATATTCTTAACAACTACAAAGGCTGCTTTAGTACTTTATTGAATTTCAGACAAAGAAACATACAGAACCTAAGAGGAACGCAGTCCCCTTCAAAGTACTCACAAGTACTTCCCAAATGAGTTCACGTATGCTTAAGCACCGATCCTATCATTCTTCTAAAGTATACAAGTACTTCCTACATGAGTACTTCTGTTGTATGCATAAACACTTCCCCTACACAAGTTTTACTGCAATAACGATTTATTATAATGTGAAGTTATAAGGAATGAAATGGCATTAACATGATATTCAAATTCATTGTGTATTTTCTCTTTTGTCTCCAACTCCTTTTACTCTCTGTTAATATTATTTTAATTATGCATTTATTTCTTGTTATTATTTTGTTTCTCTCCCATTTGTTTTATGTTTTACGGATTCAAATCCCACAGGAGTGGCCCAGGCATGTACCTCCCAGCTTAGGGAGTGGTCTCCCTCTGCCCCAACTGGGGATGTCCTCACAGGGTTGGGGTGGTGACACTGGTCTTGAAGGCACCCCAGCATGTGGCAGCCTGGCAAGCCTCACTGAATGAAAGCTCCATACCTTTGTAGAGGACATACTGGTGCAAGCAGTGAACAGGTGAACTCAGCCTGTCAAAGCTTCTCTTCAGTCTCTGTTCAGTGTGCTTAAGACATGCTCTCTCAGTTGGTACTGACCACAACAATACAGGCCCCTTCCCCGTCAAAGTTGGAGACCTCTACTGCACCACCATCTGACAGTGGAAATGTTTAAAGATGTATAGATTGAAGACTCCTGCACCATCCCTTCCTCAGCCCTTCTTCCCTTCTAACCTATCCTTTGCCCACTACCCTCTTTCGTATTTCCCACCCATACTACCCTCTCATATAAAAAGAATAAAAAAAATAGGGGGGGGGGTCTATCCCCTGACTAAAACACAGCACCCAATTCTCTCCCACGTCCTCCAACATAAACCCTGTTGACATTTTCCTTCTGTGTTCCCCTCTTTGTTTGTCTCCCTTTTTCAGTTATGTCTATCTCCCACTTCTATTCTTTAATAAAACCATCAGGGTGTCCACGTAAGGATACCCCCATATAAAACATTATAAACCATTTTATTTGCTTATTTATTATTTTTATTATATATGCTACACAGTCTGCCACTTGCCTCACACCTTTCAAGAGTGACTGTGCTTAGCCGCACTCTGCTGTGATACTCTCACAGTTACTGAGTGATATGAAGCTTCAGGCTTTTGCGTATTGATTCACATGTTCCTAATGCTAATTTTACTTTGTTTTAGACTTTTGACTTAAATAAGCATGCTTTTAATAAACAGCTATCCTATTGCTTTTTCAATCCAAATAACTTGCGCTGAGGTTATTTACATACATATCTAGCAGCACTGTTCACAAATAACTGTGACACATTTGGAAAGTACCGAACTATAACTACTAGCCTTTATCTTGTTTGTGACAGTCCTCTTCCACTGCATGAGAGGTGCTATTAAAGGGACTACTTTAAATGTCGTACAATTCCTGGCATTTGTAGCTGTGAAGTTAATTGGAAATAATGCCATGGCAATGCTGGTTTGGAGGGTAAAGAAAGACTACAGGGCTGTTTTTAATGCTATTTTTGTAAGAAAACATTGAACATCCACTGCAGTACGAGTTCCACTGGACAAAGAAGGGACTCCAAATGAAATTTAAAGCCATTAGGCATCACAATGACAACATTTAAACCGTTCCTTTTTTTCATAATGCATGTTGCAGATGAAGCTTGCCCCACTCTTCCTACACATCTGTAGTAATGGAAATTACTTTTTGTGTGCCCAATATATTTTGAAATCATCTAATTACTTCATGAATTTTAACTTTTCTGCATCAGCAAAATGACTGTTTTCAGTACCCGTGTTGAAAATGACAAACAATAAGGATGATGATGATGATATAATAATAAGAATAAAAATAATAATATGACTGAGAGTCTTTAATTCTTGTCTTATTTTACTAGAGGTTTTATGCTTTCTGTGATACATGTTCAGCAGTAGAACAGTGGCTGTATTTTGTAGTGATGAGACTATAAGGCAAAACATTTAAAATTTACTTACTAAAAACAGTGTGGCCTTAATGTTGATTGTCAAGAGTTATGAGAAAATGTATGACTGCAAAGCTTTAAGCAACTAATAAGCAAAATTAAGTTTACCAAGTATCTAGAAGTAAACATGTCAAGAGAACTGTCACGCAGTCGGTTGTAGGGTTTAACTAACAGAAATGACATTGAGACTGATATTGTCTTAATATTACCCTTTATGTCTTGCATGCATGAGGTGGCATTCCTTGTTACATGCCATCTTCATGTTTACATAAATGTTATTAAATGCTATAATTAGATTAAAAATTAACCTGGTACCAACTACAAAAAAAAAAAAAAAAAAACACCTATAGGTGCTGGTTACTAATTTTCCCAACAGAATTAAAACAGCAATTGTTATCAATTTTCCAGATGTCTCTCCAATTACCTGAAGCAGAACAGCATACAGGGAACTGATTTTGAGACCTGAAAGTTTTTTTACCTGGTTGACATCTCAAAAACAGTTTGAGCACAATGTACAGATATAGATAAGGAACTCAAATAAATGTTGCTTCATTCCTCTTTGCAGATGTTTTATTATCCCAAATAACACAACAAAAGAGGGATACATCCTCTTCATGAAATGTGTTCATCTGTATTCAAGTCACTAATGAGAAGCCTTATGAAATGCAACATGCTGTTACCAAAACGCCTCTTTTACTGTGATTCCTATAGTTTAATAGAGGGGAACATTGTCTTAATTGCTGCAATACTCTTGAGTGCTCCATACAAAATGTGTTACAGCAGTCTGTATGGTACTATTGTATGTTTTTGCAACTGACAAATGTTTTTAAATTGAAAGCAACATATACATTGCATGAACAATGCAACTTATAACAAGCATGGGCTGAAATATCAAAGTATGATCTCACCAAGGTTCTGGAAGAATCATGTAGAAATCTGTACCTATAAATGATGTTTTGGAAGTGATTATGTGTGTGTGTGTGTGTGTGTGTGTGTGTGTGTGTGTGTGTGTGTGTGTGTGTGTGTATGCATGCATGTGGTGCACATGTATATACATATGTGCATCTGTGAGAAAGTGTGCACAGGTGTGTGTGTGTTTGTGTGTGTGTATGTCAGTGCATTTGCACATGTGTGTGCATATATGCAGCTGTGTATGTCTGTGTGTGTGTCTGTGTGTATATACAGTGTGTCTGTGTGTATATACACACTTGTGCAACAGTTATTTTATTTGTCATTATAAGTAGATTTCAGTTCCTGAACCTACTTTATCCTTCAATTTGAAGTTGCTGTTTGTCTTTTCAGTTTTTCCCAGTTAGGGGTCACCACAGTGGAACTCCGGTCCGCTAATGATTGGCAGTCGATTTTTATGGTGCCAAGCTGCCAGCCCAATGCCCAACCTTCAGCGAAGGCATACCCATTCAAGCATGTCTTTCAGTGGCCACTCGACCGTGGGGAGAACATGCAGACTCCACACAGAAGGCACTCCAGCCGAGAATCGAACAGGAGAACCTCTTGCTATGAGGCAACAATGCTACTGCTGTACCACCGCGGATCTTTTATCCTTCAATTTGAAGAACAAAAAAATTACCAAACCAATGTGCGCAAACAAATTCAAAAATAACAACAGCCACACCACTTGTACTGTTAAAGATTTATTGAATGACCATGAAATACTATTTTTCCAGGGTCGTTCAATAAATCTTTAACAGTATGAGGTGGAATGGCTTCTGTTCTGCTTGTATTTGATTGCACACATTTGTTTGGTTACTTAGTATTGGTAACAAGTGAAATAAGTAAATCTATTCACTGTTTCAAATGATGCAGTTAACAAAATTAGAAGTTTTATGGTAAGATATACATCACAATGAAAAGTTGGATGATTGCTGTCACCTGAAAATGAAGAGTGCACATGGCTAGGGAACTGGGTAGAAATAACTAAATCAGAGTAATTGTTTAGAAAGTAAAAATTTTGAAGCTAATATAAACATGTGACTGTAAATGTGCTTGTTTTAGCAGTTACGACTGTAACATTGTAACATTCCAGAACATTGCTTTACTACAATCCTGCACAAACTAAAATAGCACACATAACCCTGCGCATACAGGAAGAAATCCGGTGTGCGTGTGTGTGTGTGTGTGTGTGTGTGTGTGTGTGTGTGTGTGTGTGTGTGTGTGTGTGTGTGTGTGTGTGTGTGTGTGTGTGTGTGTGTGTGTGTCTGTGTGTATATGCTCACAAAAAAAAAATGTTTTAAATCTGATAATGAAACAATTAGGAAAGTTATAACATGCTGTCAAGAAATGGCTATATTGTTAGAATTGTGAATAGCTAGCACAATGAAATCCAGCTAAGTGACAGAAATTATCTCTATTTCTTGATTTTTATTTATTGCATCTTCTGAGACAAGTAGTACACAAGAAAGAATAGGCAATAACCACAGAGATAACTTCATGGGGTGGGAATGATGAAGATGAAAAAACTTTAGAAGTTTTCAGCACTTTCAATACAAAACAACAATCACTTTCCATACTGCTTCATGAACATATGAATAAACAATTCATAAAATTAGTAAAAGGGAATTACCAAAAGTATTACCTCCTTTTAGACTAGAAGATCATTCCAGGGATTTAGAAAGAACACGAACTCGGATGGTAACAGCCACAACCAAAAAAAACTGATGTTCTTCATGTTTCACTGTTGCAGTCATTACATTTGGGTAATCCTGCTGGCAGGTTGCCCTCAGTCGGCCTGAATTCTAAAGTCCTGGGTCCTGCGTTAGCCGCTGTCACCCCTTCCCTGACGTCAAGTCATCAGGGGTATAAAAGATGCGGCCGACGCCATTTTCTTTAGTCTTTCTTGCCGCGCGGTGCCCGAAGCAGAAGCAGTTTGCAAGTGCCAGTCAGCCGACTCCTGAGATTTTCGAGTTCAAGTTTCAGATCCGAAGTCTTCTATAAAGCTAAGTATCCCATTGGGGAAACTTTTTTTCTTGCTCCAGACCGATGTTAGAAAAAGTTAATAATTGTATTTCTTGTGGGAAGCAAATACCTCATAAGGACTTTCATTCTTACTGTATTCCTTGCCTAGGCCCTGACCATAACGTTTCAGGTTGTCAGTTTTGTTAGATTTAACCAACGCACTATTAAGCTTCGGTATGATTTTGCATTAAACCATTTTGGACGCAGGTTTAATTATCCAGAAATGTCATCGGATAGCCATCCGACTACCGGAGTTCACAAAAAAACGCAAAGAAAAAGAAAAAGATAGACAACCGAGGCCCAAAACTGATGACGAAGCTTCTCCTAAGCCAGTCGCCGGTTCGCTGCTTCTCAGTGAGGTGCTTTTGCAGCCCCTGACGCCCACTACTTTAGAGTCGCAGACTGCTACCGACTCCCATGTGGAGTTGGCTATGCCACTGGAAACTCAAGGTATTGGAGCCTCAGACACTATTTCTTCAGATGGGTCCGGAGCTGCTGAGCAGGCACCGACTTCTGAGGGTGTATTCAGACCTAAACATCTATACATTAAACCAACTTCAAAGGCAAAGACTAAAGCACCTTCAAAGGCAAAGAAGCAAACGCAAGAGCCACGTGGACAGGCCTCCATGCCCAAAAAGCAGATGCTCAAAATGGCCGAAGACTTGATTACCTTGGGGTTCCCATCCCCCTCCTGATAAGAGGCCTAGGCAAGAGGCTGACTATGAATCTTAAGATCAGGTTTCCATTTCTTCTGATTCCTCTTCTGATCAGGAATATTCTCTTCCCCCCTATGAGGATTCTGATGCTGATGAATCTATACCTTCAGCTTCTCCTCCACAGGACTATTCTTTTGGGGAAACCTTACATACCATGAGGGAGCATTTCCACTGGAAGGGCCAAAATTTTTCAGAATCTAAAAAGAGGCTCAGGGATTTCCTGTTACTACCTCAACACAAGCCACTAGCCATCCCACCTGTGTTAGATATTGTAGATGATGTGTTTTCGGAGTCTAGTCTTACCCCTGACTCCTTACCTCCAGCTTCTGTTAAGCCTGACAGATATTACAGGGTTCCTAACTCAAGTAAATTCCTTTTTAAAAACCCTGCTACAGACCCAGAAACTAGTTCTCAGGGTCCCAAATGGGTTAAGACGTCCACTGCAAAAAACCCTACCCCCTCTGACAGAGATTCTAGGGCACTGGATAGATGGGGAAAAAAGGTTTACACATCTGCTACCTTGGCTATAAGGGCCTTAAACTGTCAGTTTCATATGCTCAAATATCAGCAACATGTCATGGCATTGCTTAAACAGAAAATGTTGTTAAACTCTGAATGTGCAGAAAACAAGGACATGCAGGATTTATTGCATGCAGCTGAACAAGTTGGAAAGCATACTTTGCAATGTGGTTTTGATTCTTTAGAGGCCTCCTGCAGGGCCGCAGTTACAGGTTCTGTAATTAGGAGGCATGCTTGGTTAATGGAACAAAATCTGCCTGATCATGTTAAAGTTAAATTATTAGATGCACCTTTACAGTATGATACTTTGTTTGGTGTTAAGGCAGAAGAGGTGTTAAAGAAAATGGAGGACAAAGCTAAATCTATGCAAACGGTCAAAGATTTTTTACAAGTACAGCCACCTAGGTTTAGGAGACACTGGCCAACAAAGATTTGGTCCTTTCCTGTGTCAGACAGACCTCAAAGGGGCAGACCCAGATGCCTGAGAGACATATCCCAGGCGCAAGGTTCATTCCGCTCAAAACAATTGGGGGCTTATACCTCCAAAGTTGGAGAAGACAAATCACAACCATTCAAGAAAAAGTCTCAATGACTTCCCCCTGCCTGCACCAAGCACTTATCTCCTGGCAACCCCCTTAGGGGGAAAATTAGCACGTTTTTCTCAAAATTGGCAAATTATAACCCAGGACAACTGGGTCTTAAATATCATGTTACAAGGCTACAAGTTCCATTTCCATACCCTGCCAAAGGCAAACGGCTGGCCAGATCTGCCAAAAAATCAATGGGCAGAGGCACAAAAACAAGTCTCATCCCTCATGAACATGAGGACCATTCAACTAGTACCAGAGCAAGAGCAGGGACAAGGATTTTACTCAAGACTGTTCTTGGTACCCAGAAAGGACAAGGCCTGGAGGCCAATATTGGACCTATCTATTCTGAACACATTCCTGGATATACCAAAATTCAAGATGTTGACATTGCAGTAGCTTCTGCCCATGCTGAGCAAGAACGCGTGGCTTGTGACTTTAGACCTACAAGAGGCATACCTGCATGTCCCAATCAGACAAATATGCAGAAGATACCTCAGATTCAAGGCTGGCTCAATGCATTACCAATTCTCTGCACTGCCCTTTGGCTTATCTACTGCACCCAGGGTCTTTACAAAGTGCCTGGCACCAGTAATTGCATTCTGCAGACAAAGAGGAATACAAATATATCCATACATGGACGACTGTCTAATTCAAGCAGAGAACAAGAACATTCTTCTACAGCATCTGGCATTTGTGAAAAGACTTCTAACATGCCTACTGTACACAGTCAATGAAAAGAAATCAAAACTAGTATCCTCTCAAGAGATAATATGGCTTATCTCATGCCAGACAAACAAAGCCAACTGACTACCTATTTCAAAATGCTGGCAAGAAAGTCCCAGTTATCTGCAAGAAAAATTCTGCAGGCTTTGGGCTTCATGGCATCCTGCATCCTACTAATTCCATATGCAAGACTGCATATGAGGAAACTTCAATGGTACCTAAAAAGTGTTTGGACTCAACATTGCCACAGCCTGGAAACTATGATTACCCTCATTCCCTGTCTGCAACAGGAGTTTCGATGGTGGGCAAAGGCTTGTCACCAAAACAAGGGACAGCCATTCACATTACCCCCAGCCAGGCAAACACTAACAACGGATGCATCAGATTATGCCTGAGGGGCCCACATGGCAGGAAGATGCATTCAGGGCACATGGACCTCAAACCAAATGCATCTACATATCAATCAAAAAGAGATGCTAGCAGTTCAAAATGCCTTGACAGCCTTCAAGGACCTACTTCATCCAGGACAACTACTGATAAAGACAGACAACACCACGGACATGTGGTATATAAACAAGCAGGGGGCACTCATTCTTACCCCCTTTGCAGACTAGCCATGACTTTGAGGGACACAGCATTGACATACCAAGTACACCTGCAGGCACAATTCCTGCCAGGAAGGAAAAATACTCTGGCAGATGACCTAAGCAGAAACCTCATGGATCCCCACGAGTGGCACCTGGATCAACAAGTCTTCAGCATGATAACAAGGAAATGGGGATGCCCGGACATAGATCTATTTTCCTCCCCTCACGACTACCAACTAAAAAGATTCTGCACAAGGATTTATCACAGACAAGCATGGAAAGTGGACACCCTATCTTTCAGCTGGAAAAACCTATCAGTATACGCATTTCCCCCTCTGCCTCTCCTCCCCAAGGTACTCCTAAAGGTCAGACAGGAGAAGCCAAGGATGATACTAATTGCCCTAGGCTGGCCCCACCAGTACTGGTATCCAATACTAAGGAGGTTGTCTCCATGCCCAGCTTGGACCTTACCTCAGATACCTCATCTACTGTCCCAGCAAAACAATCAGATCCTGCACAGCCAACTCAGGACTTTAAACCTGGAAGCATTGCGGATAATGTAGTCATACAAAACACACCTCTTAGTAAAGCTGTGATGGATGTCATTTTGGAGGCCAGAGCGCCTAGTACTAGAAAATCTTATGCTGGAAAATGGAAGAGATTTTGTGCTTGGAACCAGGCACAAGGAACTGATACAGCTGTGCCAAATATTCATCAGATTTTGCAATACTTAACTGAGATGCTGGACAAAGGTCTATCTTTTTCATCTATTAAAATTCAGGCCTCTGCCATTTCGGCTCATTACAATACAGAGCCACCAATCTTTTCTCACCTCTTATTAAAACAGTACCTCAGAGGAGTCAAAAACTTAAGGCCTCCAAGAAGATCACCAATGCCTGCATGGGACCTCAACTATGTCTTGGAAAAACTCACCCTGCCACCTACGGCTGATATAAAGTTTTTATCTTGGAAAACAGCTCTGCTCCTAGCAATAACTTCTGCAAGATGCATTTCAGAGCTTCAGGAACTCATGGCTGTGGAACTTTTTATCATCTTTTATCCAGACAGGGTCTCTCTGAGGACAAACCCAACATTTATGCCTAAGGTGGTGTCCAGTGTGGCTCTTAACCAAACTATTCATCTGCCAACTTTTTATCCAAATCCACAGAACAAGGGGGAGAGAATTCTGCATTCTTTGGACGTACACAGACAGCTTAGATTCTACTTGGACAGAACCAAAGTTTTCCAAAACACAGAACAATTACTAGTGGCATATGCTGCAGGATCACAAGGAAAGGCTATCTCAAAGCAGACTATTTCAAAGTGGATAGGCCACTGCATTTGTTTCTGCTACTTACATCATGGAAAGCCAGTGACTAAGGGCATTAGGCCACATTCAACCAGAGCTGCAGCCACTTCAGCAGCCTTTCTCAGGGGAGTACCAACCAAGGACATTTTAGAGGCTGCTACTTGGAGTTCAGTGCACACCTTTACTCTACTCTAAATCCAGGGCAGGCTTTGCCACTGCAGTTCTGCAGGGCCTCATAGCCGCTCCTAATGCTGTTTAGCTCCAGCCTCCCATCCATAGCTTTGGGACTCTACCCAAATGTAATGACTGCAACAGTGAAACACGAAGAACATAGTACAGTTGTGTACACTTACCATAAATGTAGATGTTCGAGTGTATTCACTGTTGCAGTCCAGGTTACCCATCCGCCACCCCCCTTTCTTCTGATGGAACCTATCTTTCCTTCTCTGATTTATATAACCTATGTGGTGTACTTGCTTGTAGATGAAGGTAATGTTTATATTGGTGCATGTATTTATATGTATATAAATTTTGGCTACCCTTTTAGGGGCGCCTGACATCTGGGGCAAGAAAAACTAAAGAAAATGGCATCGGCCGCATCTTTTATACCCCTGATGACCTGACGTCAGGGAAGGGGCGACAGCGGCCGATGCAGGACCCAGGACTTTGGAATTCAGGCCGACTGAGGGCAGGTGACTGCAACAGTGAATACACTCGAACATCTACATTTATGGTAAGTGTACACAACTGTACTTTTCCGTGATTGCAAAAAAATGCATCTCAGAACAGAGTTAGCTACAATGTGGAAACACCCCATTATGAGCTAAACATTCACACTCACAAACATATCCACACATTTACTGATATACCCCTTATCTTTCACTTAGTCACACAACGACCCTGATGTATCTTTTATTTTTTCAGTGTCCTGTAAACCATGCCAGGCATTACAGCTTCATATTTCTTATTGTGCAAAATATTAATGCAGAGGGTTAATGATATGCCTTGAGAAGTCATTTATTGTGTCCTCAGTGCAATGTTCAAACCCCCCATCCCATCCTTTAACTCTAACTTTTTTTCTGAGAGTTAAGGTTATATATTAAAAGTGTTTCTGGTATGGTGTAAAAGACTAGCACTCTGCAAAGGACCATATAATACATAAAAGTGCCAGTGGTGTCTACTGGTATGCATTGGACTAAAGTTCTGGTAAAAGGCTGTTTCTGAGACCTGAAGGCACAGGGTTGGAATCTTAAGTGCCTTTATAGCACAACATAAAGAATATCCCCAGTGTCTAGTGTTCACTCAGCCCTGTTTCTTTTATGTAACAAAATTTGTTCTATTACCTTTTTTTAAGTGTCGTCACGGCACAATATCGTCCAGTGTTCCCATTGCCCCATCACTTCCCTGCTGTAAAACCTGCTGTATTAGCTTTTAAAGTGACTTTAGTGCATGCTATAAAGAGAATCCTTCATATCTCTTTCTCCCCATGCAACTCCAGGTCCTCCTTGCAATAAAACTTGTTCTGTTAGCTTCTTAATTGTTTTTAGGGCATGCTATAAAGAGCATCCCTGATGTCTAGACTTCCTCTAGAATACTGCAAGATTTTTTCTTTAGTCTAGGAAGTGTGACAGACTCCTCTCACACACACATTCATGGATACAATTTCACAACTTCACTCACAGACATGCTCACCCATTCATCCATACACACACACACACACACACACACACACACACACACACACACACACACACACACACACACACCAACTGTACCTATCCTACAAATTCAACCCTATTGTAACAGTCTCACACACATGCACACACATCTACACAGACTCACACACACACACACACACACACACACGGTCTCACAAACATGCACACACACACACACACAGTTTCAAACATGCACACACACACACACACACACACACACACACACACACACACACACACACACACACACACACACACGCACACACACACACATGCACATATATACACACATAAATACATGCACCCAGTGCCATTCATCCCAAACAACCTGATCCCTCTCAGCTGCAAAAAGTCATCCATTCTTTTCTGGAACAGAAGTAGAACTTCTAATTTTAAGATATTAATTTTCATCTGAGCTGTTCAACTCTTAGCAGTGAATTGCTCCACTGCATGATAGGAATCACTTTCATTTGAAGTTATGAGTACATCATCATCATCATCTGCAAACAATACTGGTGCACTCAATCACCATCCTCCTTCACTGTGCATAGCCTGCGGTGATACTGGTGCACTCAGTCACCATCCTTCATCACAGTGCATAGCCTGCGGTGATACTGGTGCACTCAATCATCATCCTTCATCACTGTGCATAGCCTGCATTATTACTGGTGCACTTAATCACTGTCCTTCATCATAGTGCATAGGCTGTGGTGATACTGGTACCCCCAATCACTGTCCTTCTTCACAGTGCATAGCCGGCAGTGATATTGGTGCACTCAATCACCGTCCTTTATCACTGTGCATAGCCTGTGGTGATACTGGTGCACTCAGTCACCATCCTTCATCACTGTGCATAGCCTGCAGTGATACTGGTGCACTCAGTCACTGTCCTTCATCACTGTGCATAGCCTGTGGTGATACTGGTGCACTCAATCACCGTCATTCATCACAGTGCATATCCTGCAGTGATACTGGTGCAGTCAATCAACATCCTTCTTCACAGTGCATAGCCTGCGGTGATATTGGTGCACTCAATCACCATCCTACTTCACAGTGCACAGCCTGCGGTTACTACACCTGACCCCAGTACTGCAGGAGCTCTACCTCAAGAAACAACTAGCAAATGTCTTTCACTGTGAATTTTGTCATTGCACAGTAGCCTGTGGTCACTATATTCAACCCAGATACAGCAGGAGTTCTGCCACAACGTCCAACTGCCAAATGTCTTTCAAAGAGAATTTTGTCCTTGTACAATGTAAACAAATTAACTTGAAGAACCTTGCTGTGTATTAAGTTCACCTAATCAATTGCATGCCGGCCCTGTGGTGGAAATACTTGGTCACTGTCCTTTCTCTTGACCAGTAGATTACACTCTGTGCTCTGTTACGTAGTTCCTCTAGCAGCCAGTTTCATTCATTCAGGAAATGAAGGAAAATCTGTTCTACTTTGTACATCTCTGTTTACTGCCTTGTATAGGCTAAAACCCCAGTAATCTAACGTTTGCTGCCATAAATGTTAGAAGTATGAGAGATAAAATTCCTGAATTACATGCCTGGATTACCCAATATATGCCTGCTATCTTGCTGTAACTGAAACCAAGAATAAATCACTCTGAAATTACACCTTCTGGCTATAATACCATCTGTAATAACCATATAAAGATGAAACGTGCTGGTATTGTTTTAATATTTCCCAACAACTATCACATTTCCCCCTTACAAAAACAATGGTAAAATTCAATCCAGCAGACCTTATTACTTTCCTGAAATTAAATAATTATAAACAGATATCTATTACTGTCCTTTACACCCTTTCTACCAACAATACACCTATACTGGAAGACATCCTACATTAGATATCCATAACAATTCCGCAAAAAATACTATTAAGCAATGTGAATGTCACATGGCTGGACATAAGCTTTAACTCCCCTACATCTAGCATGAACTTAATTGGTTTCACACAACTAATTAATAATACCACACATTTTAGCAAGACCTCTAATTCTCTGTTAGACTGGATCCTAGTATCTCTATCTCTAGCAAGTACACCACCACAGGTACAACGTATGACTGTCTCATTGATTATCTACCAATCTATTCAACCAGAGAGCTCACACATCAATTTAAACTGCATGTTTATAAAACAACATGCAACGTTTCCAAATGTAATGCAGAAATGTTCACTACTACCCTATCACCTGTTACCTAGAACTTCCTAAAAATCCTACCTTTAGATGATGTTGTAAATGAATTCAGTGCAAGGAAGAGACTAAACACAGATAATGTAATCTGGTTTCCAAAAAGTGTAGAAAGCTAGTGTAGGATATAGTAAAAAGATGGAAAAGATGGGAAAATATAAAACTCTATAAAACAATATCTTGAAAACTTCAGAATGCTTTGCAATCATAGTAAAAACAAATACCTGAAGGCAAAAAAAAACTATACTATAACAACATTCAGAATAATGGTAAACAAAATCCTAAAGAATTCTGAACAGCCATTAAAGTAATCTTGCATCACGGTCAAAATTACAAACCTAACCCCACTCACAATACCTCATCACTTGAAACTGCATACAGTTCAACTCTTACTTCACAGATAGTATACCATCTCTAACCAAGGATATCCAACATCTTACCTTAACCCTGCCCAACAGCAACATATAATCAAATCCACTTTCACTTTCAAACCTGTGCCCACATTGTATATAAAACTACTCTTAAACAAATTCAAACCATGCTCTACTTTAGCTGATGACCTTCAAAGTGAGTACTTCAAAATAGCAGCTGATAGCATTGCCTACCCTCTCTCAATCCTTATAAATAGGTCAGTCCAGAAGTCCCATGTTCCCTCTCTCTGAAAAAAGTCATGCATTATCCCTCTGTACAAAGAAGGAAGTTCAACAGACATTATTAACTTTAGCTCTATAGCAAACATATCCACCTCTCCAAAATACTTGTAAAATGCATTCAGAAACAATTGCTAAACCATCTCCTGCATGAACAACTTGGCTTATGTCTTTCCCACAGTACTAACACTGCACTTTTAATCTGTATAGATAGTGTCAATAAATCTACCGCAAACTAGTCTCTTCCTTATTTCCAGACTTGTCTAAAGCCTTCAAAACAGTTTGCTACAGCAAACTTCTACTTCAAATGCCCTCATTTGATCTCTCTCAGCCCACCTTTCTACGGTTCAAAAGCTTCCTATTCAATACGCATCACTCAGTAAAATTCTCACCAACACTCTCCTCACATCTACACAACAGGTCTCCCTAATATAGTACACAGATGACTCCACAGTCATTTGCACATCTGGCAATATGACACACCTCCAAAAAATTACTCAGGAAGTTTTAAAAGGCACTGAAACGTGGCTTTGCAACTCATTCTCAACTCTACAAAAAAAATATGAGTTGTCTTCCCAAATCCATTTCTCTTAAAAAAAATAAAATAAAGTCCTTTCTTTTGATAATACAACCATTGAAGTCACCTCTCATAACAAATTGCTAGAGATAATAGTAGCTTATAATCTTCAATTTGATCTGAATATACAAAATTGTATAAGAAAAACTCATCAAAAACTGAGGATGCTTTATACAGCCAAAAACTTTTTCACCAGTGCAACTAAAACTACACAGGTCACTATTTATCACTTTTTCACCAGTGCAACTAAAACTACACAGGTCACTATTTGTCTCCTCCCTGCTTTTCTTTATGGTGCTCCCATCCTTACTAACCTTCAGGTATCACAACAATCAAAACCTGAACAATGCTGTAACAAAGCTGACAACTTTAAAGCAAATACCCCTTTCAGAACCCACTGTAGAGCAAAAAAAGGCCTGTATTGGTTAGCACTACCCAATCAATTCACATATACACAGCTTTAAACCATCTATAAAAATTATCCAGAATCCATCTGCCTGTCCGGTACTAAATAACATTAAGTGCAACTATGTTGGCAGTCAATCATTATTATCCAATGACCAAAAACTCTTGTCTGTCCACCAGCCAGCTGGCATTGTTTGTACTCATATCATCTTGCTAAGGCCTAGAACTCCTTATCTGCATTCATCCAGTCAATATCCTCCCTCCCATCCATCAAAACCACTCTGAAAGACTTCCTAGCCAAAAGCTGTCTCTGTTCTTGCTGAACACCATGAAAAATATATCCCTAAAAATGAACTAATATCTATTCATACCTTACACCTCCTTACTTTCCCTTCTTCACTCACTTCCTAAATTCTGTCTATTTCTCTCCCTTGGCTTTCCCTCTAAGTATACCATAAGCCTGCTTTTCTCTCACTTCTTCTTCTTTCGGCTTTTTCCCGGTTAAGGGTCGCCACAGTGGATCACCTGCCCGCTCATGATTGGCAGTGGAGTTTTATGGTGTTGAGCTGCCAGCCTGGCACCCAATTCCTGTTTGTATTATATAAACTTACTTTTAATTTCTCTGTAAACTAGCTAATATTTCTCTAAATATTAAATCATTGCCATATAACTTGTATCTATTCTTAACCAATGTTTTCACAATATGTCCAGTTTGGTATAATTATTTAAACTGTAGTAGCTGTTTTTTTTTTTTTTTTTTTTTTTTTTTTAATATTGTAAAATTATTGTTTTTTTTTAATGTTTTAATACTTTGGAGCTTTTCTCCCCGGGCACCGCTGAAAATGGGCTCCTAGCTAATCAGACTTTCCCAGTAATCAAATGCCAATAAATAATAAAGATGCAGTCCTCAAATCCCCAAACTGGATACTTATAAAATATTACTCATTCCTTTATATTCTGTCCAATCACAAACAGGAAAAGAGATAAGACACAATCACTTTGTGAAGCTTTGCAGCCACACTGAATATTTTTCACTTAAGCCTGAGAATATGGACACAGTTCTAACTGCTTAAATACAGGGATGGAATGATCAGCATTACAGCTCAGCTCTACACTGCACTTTGCAGGTGGTGTCCTGATATAGTAACATGATGCAATTTTTTGGTTTGCTGAGCCCGTCTGGCCTATTGGGCTTTCCCAACCATCAGGTGATGTCTGGGGAACACCTAATTCAGGTAAGGCTCCAGAGGGCGAGTACCAATATTACCCGTGTGGGTGAGGAAATCAGATTCTTTAAAATGAACCATCATGACAACATTCCAGAGCTTAACTAAATGTCTGTCTATGTATCTATCTCTTGCTCTCCCTCTATATCTACCTATCTCTCTATCCCTGTATCCATCTCTCTGTCTGTCTCTCTGTTTGCCTATCTGTTTATTTATCCATCTTTTTACTTACTTATTTGTTAACTGCTTATGCCCACCAGATACAGCTCTCCCATTCAGAGAGAAGTTACAACAAGCAGCTTGGTAATGGCCTTAATTATCTATGCTGACTGCCAGGCCAAAGGTGAACTGCTAATCTGGCCCCTCGTCCCTGACCAGTTTATCAAAGTTGCCACTGCTAGGTGTATAAGGTACAGAAAGCATAGCTGAAAAGATCACAGGGGCACACACACACACACACACACACACACACACACACACACACACACACACACACACACACACACACACATATCCAACCACGATAATAAGATCATGATTCCAGGAAGGGCTGAAAAATCATAAAGGTAATAAATACATGTATGCATGCTCATGTTCAGAAAAAAATATTTAATTATAATGAGAAATTGAAAACTCTAACATTTCTTAAAGCTTGCTCAAAACAGTACTAATTTTAATCTTTTTTTTTACCCTCCTTATCCAGGTCATCAAGCCCTTACCACTTTCTGTCTCTTTTGACTTATTCATTATCCACTCACTAGCTGTAGCAAACTCTAATGACAGTCATATAATCTGTCATGCATATTTTGTGTAGTCTTTTTATTATTATACCCTACGCAACGTCCTGCCTCATACCTGGCATGCAATGACGTTAATGGGGACCTTTGTTAGCTGTGATCTGCCTCTGTATTGCCCATCTTTTTTGACTGGACTGGAGCCCCAGCTCTCTAAAATTGGATGTGTTACCTTGCCCATGAATCTTTTTTCTCCCCTTATACTGGGAAAAATGGCAAAATGCCCTTCATTCCTACCAAAGGCTACACTTCACTGACCAGATCTGCTAATCAAACCCTGGGCTCTTAGGGCACAATTACAGATCCATCCTTCTGTAACACACAGCCAATATCATTTTAAGTTTTATTCATAACAGATGGCTCTTAAATTTCATACTAAACATAAATGCATAATCCATTTTCTATGCCTGTTCTGTAAAGTTCATGCATTATATAATATACTGTTTCACTTTAAATGTGTACTGTAGTCTCTTTTTCTAATTGCAGTTTTCTTTGAGCATTGACTGTAGCTGGGCTATAGTTTAAAAGCAGTTTGCACATAAGGCTATGAAATAAATATTTACCAAACAGATAAAACTATAAATTTATCAAATAGACAAGCAGCTGCCACAAGTGAACTTCTTTAAATACTACTGTTATATCTTTTCTTAAATCTGCAGGGCTTTTCAAATCAAATTTGTGGTATTTTTATAATCTGGAAATGGAAAAACAGAAAGAAAGTAGCACTCTGTGGAACAGGTGCACCAGAAAACCAGATACGTTTGACTGATATGTATATATAACCATGTATGGAATAGCCTATGGCTTGGAAACTAATAGATGGACTTGAAATGTATCTGTGTTTGCAGGTGAACTAGACAGGGAAACAAAATCATACAATGAGTGTACCTGACCACACAATAGTTACACTCACCTTGTTGCTCCTTGACAATACCCATGCTGATACTATTGTTCAAGGCCATACAATTCAGATGCTAGTTTTGTGCCTGTAATCATGTTCTTGGTATGCAGACAGAAAACACAAAACTGAGATCAGTGGGAAAATCATGCTTCTTTAAAAGCCTTACACTTCTGCCACTGTGAAAGATCCATTTATACATTGTTATACAGAAGCTCTCTGCCCGGTATGCTTTTTCATTCGTCATAAACCGTGCTTCCAAATAACGTCTTGCTGTGCTCTTTATTCCCCAGGGTCATATTTAACTTGCATTCTAGTCATCCAACAATAATGCAAAGTACCTGCTGTGCTCATATGCTTTGCAATGAATTCAACAGCTTTATTACAGCAAGTTACCCAAGAAATGCCTCTGTAAATAAAGAATTCAGACACACAGATTCATGTTTTGGTGAATGGTACTGCTTTTGCATCTCATACTTTTAATGTAGTTTGCCAGGTGATACATGGCCCTTACCAAAAAAGTTACCCAGAATATGAAGATTAGTTAGCATATGAAGTATCAGTAAGAACAGCAGCATTCATAATGCATAACCCCCCCCCCAAAAAAAAAGCAACTATTCATTTTCAGTAGAAATGTGTAACTCTCATGCAAAATATGTCTCACTTTTAGAATGGATATAAAATGTTTTGAATCACACCAAGAGCTGAGTAAGAACAGGGACTGTCTTCACCTAGGACATCAGAAGCTCTGGCTATTAACCCAGTATTATTGTAGGTATATGATGTGAAAGGGGTAAAGCCCACACTTTCACTTTTGTTATTTATTTTCTGTGTTTATGTCACAATTACTACACTAATTCCAAATAAAAATACTGATGAAAAACTGCTTTTATGTCTCGATCAGATGGATTTAGTGGTAAAGGCATCGTCCAGAAACATGCATCTAGAGAGCAATAACTAAAAACATAAGAAAAAAAATCACATCACTGAGTAACAATTTGCAGTGGTCAAGAAAGTCAAGTTTCCAGCAATTGTTTTTGGTCATGCAAGTCACTTTGCTTGTATTAAATCTCACTGCATGAGTCAAATATAGCAATAAGAAATCTAGCAAATTCTAGATTATGACTTTGCGCATATGAGGAACCAGGAGATATGCCTCGTGTTTCTATATATGGCCCTAAGAAGGCTCAAACTGCTATTATATGCTTGTGACTGCATAGTGTGGCAAGGCCACAAAATAAGGTGGAGGAAATAAAAGTAGGGAGTTTCATAGAAAGAGAAGGAACTGGGTAGTGCACGCTGGCTTTTCTCTTTGGATAGCCTAGGTGGGCTATTGTTTTAATGTTAGGGTGATGCACCTCTGAAATGTAATGGCATCTTACAGAGTAATTCCTGCAAAACTGTAGTGGACAGCTGAGGGAAACCAGAATAAGTTCACTAATGGAAAGGAGAGAAGAAAAGAAGTGGCATTACTGAGACCAGAGACTACACAAGAGAGCAGCCATCAGTGCATGCATATCTATCTAGATCTATCTACCTATGTAATACACACACACACACACACACACACACACACACACACACACACACACACACACACACACACACACACATATATATATATATATATATATATATTTGCACACATGTACTTCAGTTGAATGTGTGGCAGGAGATAAAACACCATGCCAGAAACAGCAGTGGTATGCATAACAAGTGCATACAGCAATATTATAAATAAGGTGAAAACAGCAATCAGATCATGTACAAAAACAGACCTTTAGAAGTCAGGATAGCCTGAATAGCAGCGTACATGTTCTGAACCTCCTCTAGCATTCCTTATTTATAATTTGTGTCTCAATATAAGCTGGCATTCCTGAACACATTGCTTGTAGATGACGATGAACAGCAAAAAAGGTACCATAATACATACATACATACATAAATTACACGTTTCCTAAGCTACACAAAGACTGGCATTGTTAAACTAGTGTGAACATTTACTCTCGGGATTTTATTAATCTAGGAAATAACTTAATATTTTGATGTTATAAATGCAATTTATGTATGTAAGTGTTTTTCTAGTTATATAGTCCATGCAAAAATAGCTTTGGCAAAAAGACTCACCATGTGACACACATCTTTACTTTAGCAGAGATTTTATTTACATTCAATGCTGACAGGTTTAAGCAATGGAGAATTCAATGCCAAAAGGTCAATTTACCTTGAACCTTTTTATTACACACAGGAAGTCTGGCCTTGCAATATTTCTCTTATCAGTTGAAGCATCATGAAACCAAAGCAAAGAAAGTGCAGAAATGAGGAGCTGAAAATTAAATTTTTGATCATTCTAGTAATAAATGGACTTCTGTCACTTTATTTCCAATATAGAAGGATTATTTTCTAATTTTAATGGTGACATGTTTAAACTGTCTTAATGTGTTCTGACAGTCCATAACAAAGTGTTCCTTTAGATGACAAAAGAGAAAAAAGAAGCGGTTTCTGCTTGCAGTTCTTAATGAACAGAACCGCATTTCTATTGTTTCTGGAATACTCTTTGAGATAAAACGTTAGTAGCGTTCATGTATTGAGCTTGACATCCTCTATCTTATTTAGTGCAGTGGTGGTAGGAATGGAGTTAAAGCCATTTGAGGTTTTACGCTATAGAGTTTACTGAGTAATCTTGAGAAAATAGTAGGAATTAATCCAATAAAAAGGACAGGATACAAACACACAAAAAATATAATTTACCAAGCTACTTTGCCGCCATCCCCAGTTTGCACGGCAGTCTCATGGTTTGATGTAAAGCTACAAGACAAGGAGAGCAGGATTATTCAGAATGAAATATTGAGTTGAAGTAGGCTCATGAGTGTTAAATCCATAAGCATTTAAAAAAACAGCACCAGTAAGTCAAAAAGATGAAAAGAACCTTTGGGCCAGTAGGTGAGACAATATCAAAATGGCAGTTTGTGTGTTGTTATGAAAAAAAATATCAATAAAAATGCTGAAAGCAATTTTGTATAACAAAATGGATTCTGGAAATATTTGTTTAAAAAGGTGCCTTATGCAGTAAGATTTAACAAAAGCAAAATGGCCTGAATGACTATACAGTTTAGTTTTTGGAGAAAAACGCACAATTTGTTTTTAAAGCAATAATTACACAATTATAAAGTGGAATGGCTCACTGGCAAGCAGCACAAGAGATGGACATGCTATCACACTGCTGTGTAATCATGGATAAATAAATAATACTAAATACAGATGCAACAGACGAACATGTGAACAAAGTCATAGCTGTAGTCCATTTGGTGGGAATTTGATTGGTTCATTCAATAACTTTGCTAGAATACTGATTACTTTATTGCCCACATTAATAATAAACAGAGTACATCTAAGGAAGAATTCCTGAACAATCACTGCAAATGACAAATATGAAAGTAAGGTGATACATTTCCTAGATCAGCAGGTAGACTGTCAGAGGCATTTATTTCGCTTTCTATGTCGGAAGTTTCAAATGTCAGGGAAAGACTGAATGGATAAGGTTAGAGTGAAAGAAATTGTGGAATTGCTTAGTTTTTTCATAGGTTAATAGGTGTGTACTAGGCTAATGGCCCTGGAGCCTTTTTTAAGCCTAGCCAATAGGATTACCCTGGCATTGTGCCACCCGACCTTAGTTCCCAGTGCCTCTATCGAGTAAAGCCACAGGAGTGATCCCTGGGGTGAATTTTCTATTTCCCATCCATTCATTAAAATTCCTCTTGAAGAGGGCCACTGAGGTGCTCTGCTTGACATGTATGGGAAGTCTATTCCATAGCATAGGCAGTCTCAAGGTTATGAACCTGTCCCTCCAGCATATTCTGTTGATTGTGGTAATGAGGTTGAGGTCTCTGGAGTGTGTGGTGCTGAGGGATTGGGATTTCTTTAGATGAAGCATTTCTAACAGATCTGGGTCAGACATGGCTTTGTAAGTCAATCACAGATCACCTGTAAGTAGGTGATATGAGACAGAGAATAACTGGAGTTTTTTGAGTCTGTCCATATAGGACAAGTGTTTAAGGCCTAGAATCCTCTTTGTGAGGTACTTTTGCAGCCTCTCCAGTTGTTGCAGGTGTTTAGTGAGGTACAATCTAAATGAGGCATTGTACTCAATGACTGGCCTAATGAGGGAAGAGTAGAGGGAGACAAAGACCTCTTTCCTCCTGGATGCAAAACCCTTAGAAATGAGATGTGGCACATAGAAGGACATTCTGACCACAGTGGCAATGTGGTGCTCAAAAAAGAGGTTGCTGTCAACCTATGTTCCCAGATCACTTATAACACCTTCTATGTTCAGTGGACTACCATCAATGTGGTAATTCATGGGAACTGGGTTTTTCCCAAAGGGGATAACGACACATTTTTTGGCATTCAGCTTAAGGCCATGGTTCTGACACCAGTCGTTGGACTCAGTGAGGCCTTCCTGTAAGATGTCAACATCACTTGGGGAGTTAATAATAGCTCCCAACTTGCAATCGTCTGTGAACTTTGTCAGCCAGAGTCCCCTTGTGTTGGCCTGGACTTCAGGGAAGTATATATCAAGCAAGAGAGGACCCAGGACCAAACCCTGTGGTACTCCACTCATGACTGGTCAGCAGTGTGACTTGGAGTCAGCTACTTTCACACTGTGGGTTCTACCTGTGAGCCAGTTTGAACCCATCTAGAGATATAGGGGTTGATGTCTAGCTTAGTGAGTTTTTTTATGATTCCTGAGTGGGGAATGGTATCAAAGGCCTTGGCCAGATCATGTTAGGCTGTATGAACCACCTGGCTTTCATCCACAGCTCTGTTGACTGACTCAAAGATGTTGACCAAGTTGAGCTGGCATGATCTACCCTTGACAAAACCAAACTGTGTGGGATCCAGAGTTTGCAGATTCTCTATATCCTTGTTTATTAGGTCCATGATGATGCATTCCATAGCCTTGATTATCAGACTTGTCAGGCTAATGGGGTGATAGTTCCCATGGTCTGTAGTCACTCCTCCTTTGCGTAGAGGGATGACTGTAGCAGTCCGCCATTTGGCAGGGGCAAAGCCTGAGGTGAGGCTGTGATTGAACAGGAAAACAGGTGAGATGCCAGTTCACTCTGTAGTTCATGTAGAACACAGCCATGGATATTATCAGGTCTCATGGAAACTGTATTCTTGGCCTTGGACAGTGCTGTTTTAACCTGTGCAGCAGTAATACTGGTTGCCTGGCAATCTACTGGTATTGTGGCTGGTCCTTTGGGGGGTAAAGTTGGCACTGAATCTGTCGGCCAGTATATTGGCAATATCTGTTGGTTCAGTATAGGAGGTAACATTGTGCAGTAGCTCAGAGCAAATCTGGGTATTGCTGTGGAGATTCTTTGCATAACTATAGAAGGCCTTGTGGTTGTCTTTACTATCTGCTGCAATTACATTTTCATAGCTTTAGAGGATTGGATGAGGGATCTCAACTTTTTATCGAGGCTGATAAGGGAGTTTTTCCAGTCTTGGGACTTTACCTTATTCCGCATCAGTTTCCTCCTTCTGTTGTAGAGTTTGTTTATGGCAGGGGACCACCAGATTGGCTTTCTTTTTTTGGAGGAGAGCATTTTGGTTCTATCGGGAATGGCACGATCCATGCATTTGTGTATATGTTTGCACAGTGCATTGGTGTATGATTCGGCAGTCATGCAACAATTCTTCAATTGCATGGGTGCCGTGAAGGTAGCCACCTCTGGTTTTTAGGAGCTCAGAGTTAGCTTTGGAGAAGTTATTCATGGTGGTCACCTTTGTAGGGGGGTGAGAGAGATGTGGATTTCTAAGGTGATTAGTTTGCGGTCAGATCTAACCAGGGAGGAGTTGACTGTTAGTGTAGAGCAATGGTCACCCATGTTAGTAATGACTAGGTCAAGGATGTTGCTACTTCTAGTGGGGGTAAGAACGCTGTTGAATATTGTATACAGACATATAGGGCCAGGTAGGACTTTCTGTAGATCAGTTGTGAATTTATTGAAAGGTCGTAAAACTAAGCACTTCTTGGGGAGGGATTTCAGTTTGTGGTCATTGTTGCTGTCTACTTTCAATGGAGTTTCTTTTAGTCAAAAGGAGTGTTTTTTGGATGCGAGTTTACTTCTGTTTATTGAAGCATCAGAAGCAAATGGGATGGTGGTGTAGCTTGATGGTGGGTGGCTTTCAGTAGCTGGACTCTCAGAATGGCTGTCAGAATGCAAGGAGGATGTGGCATTTTTAGAGCTCTTGCGTATTTTGGTGTCAACATTGGTACAGAAGAAGAAGCAGCGGAAAAAAAAAGCGATTTTGCTTTTGGACAGCGCAGTGCAATTGTTCAGGTATTAGCTAAGAAAATGGCTACATCAGTTTTGCTGTTGATGATTTTGAGAAAATTGATGTTGCATAGTCTCAATTCATTTCAGTTTTTCTGCCAGACATATTCCTGGGTGTTTTAATGGGATATATGATAGTCCTTTTCAGTACCAGATTCACAGGTTTCATTCTCTGGCACCAGAGACGAGGAGGAAACCAGTGATATTGTCAGAGATGATGTAGAACGTTGGACAGCTGTAGTGGGTTGGTTGGTCTAATTCTACATGGAGGTCATATAAGCAGCAGTAGCAGCATGTTCTTCCTTTTTAAGACAGTTACTGGTTTTAGATAGGTGCTGGTTAGTTTCTTTGTTAATAAGGTATTTGGTTCAAAGGTGGCATCTTGGGGAGCCAGTTATGATGATTAAGGTTCATTTGGCAGCCATCAGTGCAGCAGCTAAGTTAATGGGCTTTAGGGACATTACAGAAGCTTAGCTGTTTGGGAGAGGGTTTATAGTCCAAGGAAGGATTGCAGGTTTTCCATTAAATAAGCAATTGTGAATTTTGTTGAGTGGTTTGTATATAGTGACAAAGGTCAGGGTGGATTATACCTTCTGGGCGGCATTGTCTGTATTTATGTACATGGCTCCTTTTAGGGTAGGGGAGTAGTTTGGCACATTGTTGTGCAGAAATGTTTATATTACATAAGCAGCCATAGTGATATGGTTGCACTGATCTATGACTGATCAGATGGGGAGAGATCAGCAAACAGTCTTGTCTAGGAATGGAGACAGAGTGCTATGCCCCATAGTGTTGCTGTAGTGGTTACAAAGTTTGGGCAGTGATGCTATGAGTTGTTCTTGTTTTTGTTTTTTTGGCAGATAGTAAGAGTATAGTGGTGGTAGGGTTTCTAGTTATGGTAAGGACAGCTGTAGAAAGTCAGGATACTGCAAGAGATAGGTTTTACACTCATTGTATTAGGATAGGGAGGGCATCCATCCTGGCTGAACAGGGCAAGTTAGTGGAAATGATTCAGAGGGTAAGGAGATGGTCATCTAATGCTTTTTTGTTATATATATATATATATATATATATATATATATATATATATATATATATATATATATATATATATATAAAATAGTGACATTTTGGTATTTTATTAATTTGGTTGTTTTTGGTTTGCAGGTGGAAGTATTGTCTTCTTGGGTCATTCTTTTGTTTTCTGAGAGGGAAGGAAAGTTGCAATCAGAACTAGAGGATGCATATTGGGTTCAGACCAGGACAGATGCAAGGTTTTCTGGCATGCTTTTTGAGGTTTAAGGTGGCAACAGCTGTTGGGTTAATTTAAAGAGATGCAGACAGCATTAGGTTTCTTCCACATAGTTGTAATCCATGCAGGTAGGAATGATACTGGCTTGGTCTGAGATTGTGCCAAGGGTGATGTGGCTTAGAGACAACCTGATAATCATAGAGTGTCAAGGACATTGAAGAAGTTAGGTTTGTATGTAATTGAGGACAGAGATTTTGATGATTAGGATTCAAGCTAGTACAGGGGTGATGGGGTTCATTTGAGTGACAAAGGTTTGGATCTGTTTAATGAGCGTTTGGTATTATTTTTATCTGATTTAGTTAAAGGGTTATGGGGGGCAGCCTGCAGTGGCAGGCTGGTGGTTGGAGTAAGAGGGGTTCAGTCTGGAACTCCTCTTTCACTTCCCACATCTTTTTTTAAGTTTGACCATTCAGAAGTCAGTGGTAATATGCTGCTTCATAAAATTCTGGTTGCGATAGAGTGAGCAGTCAGCAGTGGGATTTTAATCCTGTGTGTATTCTTTGAAAGAAAGGGTGAGCAGACTTCATGCTGCCAGCTAAGCTATGTTTCTGATTAATTTTAAAATATGGTTGTGAAATGTTCATGTTGTAGTTCAATATAGGGTTAATCTTTTGATTGCTGTAATCAACAAATGGTTGTCTCAGGGGCCTTTCTAATTTCACTTAGCAGTCTTTTTTTCTTCATCTGTTATACTGACATTGTCCACTTTATTTCTAGCTGAAAGCAAATTCCTTTTTAAATGGATTAACATTTAATTACCCATATAACAAAAGAATGAATAACTTGGTATAAAAGTGTTTGCTGCCATCAGTTAGTTGTTCTTCTTCAGCCTACAACCATGTTACAGTACAAATGTGTTGTAATGCATGACCCATGATTTCTTGTACCTCATATAATGTACCATTAAACGATCTGCATTACCCTTTGAAGTTTTGCAAACTAAAGATTTAGTTAAAATGAAAAACACGTTTAAACAATGATTCACGGTATGGCTAAAGACTACCGTCCGTTTTCTAACACAGCATTCGTCTAGGTAAAATATTAATTACTATCAGTATGGATTTCAAAAACTTATCAAGATTTTCTCTGTTTTTCACCTAAAATGTGTCTGTCATTTCTCTTTTCAGCATCATAACCTACTTAGGATAGTAGCGCTGTCCTTCGAAGACAGACACTCAGCCTGACTCTAAAAACATAGATGTGCCGATCATAATTTTATCACAAAAATTAAAATTCACCATGAATGTTTAGAGGACAGTTATATCAATGCAAAGATGTCTGACTTACACATTATGTGAAGACTAATTTGCAAACTGATATCAGAAAAATATCAAATTAGGAAAATGTACCAATACAATACTGGATGAGAATCAAACCTGAACAAATTGTACAAAATCCTACAAGGGGCTCACATATACTTGACCTGGTTACAACCAACTTGAGAGACCAGTGCGCTACCGTAAGTGTAGGACCCTCATTATTAAAATCTGATCATAAGTCATTCACTTTTTAAGTAGAAATAACTCCAGAACCCATCAAAGGTGAAGTCAGATTAAAAAACCTCATCAAACCCAACTGTACCCTCCTAGGGGTTGACATAAATGTTTTTCAAGCCCCAGTCCCCACAGATGGTCTTGGCAACTATACTAAAGTATACTGTGATGTCCAGTACCAATACTTATACAAATGCATACAATTGGCTGTGCCGGATAGAACCAAAGTAAGAGTCTCAAGAAAAAACAAGCCACCCTGGTGGTCAACTTGCATAAACAAATTATAAAACAAATGTAAGAATCTGTTGTGTAAGAATAACAAAGGGAGGTTCCAGCACTGGAAAAGTACCCTCGTAAGCCTAAATAAACAAATAGGACAACTTATAAAATCCTCTGATGGCTACTTTGAGAAAAATTTAGCAAAATTGGCTAAGGATAACTATAAGGCTTTCTTCAGCTACATCAGTTGCCTGAAAGGTAGGACCCAGGCATATGAACTAGTGACAAATTATATCACATACATTGATCCTGCAGAAATTGCTAACCTACTAGCGGACAAGTTTGGTGGAAATTTCTCCCCTTTATCCCCTCCAAACATATCACAAACCATATTTTCAACAGCTCCCCTGCCCTATATATCTAAAGAACAGGGCATCAAAACTCCAACTGAGGCAAAAAAAAAACAAAGATCTATAAGTCCTGATGGCATCCCAGGCTGCATTCTACACAAACTAAAACAGGAATTAGCAACCCCCTTAGGCAACCTATTTAACCACAGCCTGAATACAGGATTTGTCCTAGCTGAATGGAAAACTATGACTGTTATCCCCCTCCACAAGGATGGCTTAGCAACAGATCCGGGGAATTATAGATCTATAAGCCTGGCAAGCCTTATCTCCAAGGCCATGGAACATAAGATTATGGACTTCATAAATAAATATATAGGTGACCTCCAAACCCTTGATCCCACCCAGTTTGGCTATGTAAAGGATCAATCATGCCTGTTAAACCTAGTAGACTTCTTCAAAAATGTGACCAGGGCCATAGATGAGGGCAAATCTGTGCACACAGCATATCTGGACTTGGCGAAGGCCTTTGACACAATCCCCCATTCAGGCATTATTGACAAACTCACCAACCTAAATGTCAACCCCTTTGTTGTTATGTGGGTTGCAAATTGGCTCACAAACTGCACACATACTATCCAGAGTGGGTGACTCCACCTCAACCAGCAAACCTGTCACTAGTGGGGTTCCACAAGGGTCAGTACTAGGCCCCTTTTTGTTTGGTATTTTACTTCTCAGACATTCAGGCCAAAACAAACGGGCTGTGGCTGACCAAGTTTCCTGATGACTGCAAACTTGGCATGATCGTTGACTCCCCAAATTATGTCAGTGTACTCCAAGAAGGGCTTACACAGACCAACAACTGGTGCCAAAGCCATGGACTTAAACTAAATACAAAAAAAAATGCATCATCATCCCCTTTGGTAATAGTAGTGTCCTTACTAACTATCAAATAAACAACAATATCCTGAAGTACAAACACTATAGTGAGGGATTTGGGCACATAACTAGACTGTGACCTAAACTTTGACCACCATGTGCCCACTGTAATAAGAAAGGCATTCTGCATCACACATTTGATTAGCAAATGCATACCCTCAAGAGAAAAAGATGTTATAACCCCCTATACTCATCCCTTATCATGCCCATAATTCAGTATAACGCCCTCTTTGGAATGTACCGTACCAGGCACATGCAGCAACTGGAGAGACCCCAGAGATTTTAAACTAAGAAAATCCGGGGTCTTCAGGACATGCCTTACACAGGCAGACTGAAGTCTTTGTCACTGTACTCAGTAGCATATAGACAGCTTAGGGGAGATTTGTGCCTGACTTACAGAGCAATCTCTGACCCCAACCTGATGAAGTTGCTGCACATCAGTAATTCAAATGGGATTAGAATTATCCAATTTAGTGACCTAAATCTGGCCTGTGATTTAAATAGGACATGCTGGAGAGACAAATTCATCTCACAGAGGTTGCCACTTTTCAGGAATGGGCTACCAATTCATGTTAAGCAGAGCACCTCTATGACTCTGTTTAAAAGGAGCCTGAATAAATGGATTGGAAACCACAAATTCTTGCTGGGGATAGTTCCAACATCCTTCTTGGACATGGCCAGTCATTACTAATAATAATCTTAGGCACTAACTTGACTTTTTCTCTTGAAATATAATGGGTATAATATCCTAGGCTTAAAATGACCCTCAGGTCAATAGCCAATAACCTCCTGTAAACCTATGAACCTATGCATTGCTCACAAATCACTTTATGAAGTATAATGGCATACTAAAAGTAGTGAAGACACACTTGTGACTATAGATGAATTATTTTCCATCTCAAGAATTTTCAGCCACAAGCACCTTATAATGTCACCTTGGATGTTTTAACATTTCATGTGTAAAGTAATTTTATAAATAATGCATTAACTACGTAGAATACAATAAGTATGATGTTCACTTACAAAAATGAATAATTTCTACATGAAATGTGCATACAAGTCTCTTAATGAAAATTGCAGTCTTTTTTGTACATTTTCTAGGTGTTCTGCTCTATAATCTAACTCTATTACACCAAAACAAAAAACAAAATCTTACAATAGTGTAGCTAGATTGGGGCAAGTGGGGCAATTGCTCTGGGTGCAAGGGTAGGGAGGACATGATCAGACAACCCTGAATCTCTTTAATGCAATAGCAGCTTTTACAAGCCGGCATTGCATCTGTGGTCAAACCTGAATATTAAAACATGAGCCCTATAGTACTCTGTGATGGCATGGTATAAACTGTAGCAACTGTTTGCTATAGTTTAAAAGAAGAAGCGTTGAAAGCAGGGCACAGACACAGGCCCTAAATGGCTAGGGCAGGAGATGGGGCTTGTGTCATGCATCTGGCATGTCAGTAGAAGGAATTTGCACTTTTTGTTTTTTTTTCTTTTCAATGGAATAGTGGCAGGGGGCAGAGATATAAATTTAATAAGTTGATCACTTACAATATAGTGATATTTTTTTTTCTTCACTTGAAAAACTGAGGGGGTGAGGTGCTGGGTCCTAGTACCAAACTAGGTGCTGAGCGAATCAGCTATGCTACTGAAACTATGCTCCTAATGACATGAATTCAAGAACTAAATACATTTAGTGACTATTTATGCATCCCAAGCATCTCCATTATCCGTGTTCAAGTTTAGTCTCATTTCTAATGATAGATGATTTTTTCCAAAAATGAACTGAGTCATTAAGCATTATAGAAACATTTAAACACCCATTTATCTAAAATTAAACTCATGAATCACTTAGCAATTGTCTATACTTCATATTAGTGTTAAATGTAATTTCTAAAAAATACAAAGCAATATGTGGGCTGGACTTCTGAAAGTAAAAATAGCTAAGCCTGACCAAAAAGACAAAGCAGCTTCCATATAAATGACTAATCATGCCTACATTCTGTGTACTTTGATCAAATATGCTTCAAATTCCACTAAATACTCTAAAATGAACCTGCAGTGAGATTCTCAAAAAGGAAACTATATATCAATGACTTCTATCCCTCTCAACTCCAGGTTTTATGCAGAATGTCCAAATTTTTGCCCTTATTTTTTGTCTCCTCCTCTTAAAATGTCTAGTTTTATGGTAAATCATTAAAGATTTAAGTTACTAAATAATGACAGATATTTCAGTTTCAGACCCCATATCCTTCAGAAAATGAATGTTACAGCAACCATGTTTTTTATCAACTCTCTAAACTTACAAGTGGAATATTTAAAATCTGCCCCTGATTTTTTTCCATTATTTTTGGCTTTGTCAATATGACTTGCATTAAGAGGTTGAAAACTATGAAAAAAATATACTCACTTTATGTTTCAAAAACTCAAGCAGATTACAGAGTCTGTATCTACTTGATCCCAAGGAAATAAGTTATTCTGCTGTTGCCTCTCACTAAGCAAAGGTGTACAGATAGGTTTGTGCATATTCTAGATATCCTTATTTATTATACATTATGGACAAATGCTGGAATACAGTGCTATGCTGATCATTATTTTATGTCAAGAAAAACATTTTCTTACTTCATCTTGAAGATCTCACTTTGCATAAATGGGATCTACTGAAGAGAATTCTCAGATTCCCCAATAAATCATTACGTAACCAAAAATATGCTTATTATAAAAAAAAATATTGCACTCTCTTATTTATTTTGTCAGCCTTACAGTCTAATGTGTATTCATGACTGCCATAGAAATCTTGTGCTGTTGGATGATAATCTCACTTTTATTTCAAAGGGAATTAGAAGATGGAGGTGTAAATAACATCAAGCTTGTAATGTAATAAATCCTAAGGACGTTTATAAAGCAACGCATGAATACAAAATAACATTCAACTTTTAAGTCCCGTTTCCTTGATAAAACTTTAAAAAATATATTAGATCCGGAATCTTTACTGTTATTTATTTATTTATTTGTTTTGTATAATCACTGCTTCCAACAAATTTTGTGGCTCTGAAATGCGACTATTATACTAGCAAAATAGTATATTTTTATGAGAAAGCCTGGGACACATACCTCTCAACCTCTCGGTGCATGAAATCTGGACAAAGACTGACAAAATGGGGGGAACAAAGGCCCAAAAATAGGGACATATTTTAAATATTACTCTTATAAGCTTAGAAAGTTACTAGAGTAACATGATTTGTTTTAACACACATTTTCTGAAGGATTTGAAGTGTGAAACTCAAACGTATATCATTATTTAGTGAATTAATTCCTCAGATCATTCCAGTAATTTGTCAGAAACACATAGATTTTATGAGGCGCAGACTAAAATATGAGGCAAAAATCTGGACATTCTGTGAAAATCTGTACAGTTGATAGGTATACAGTACCATGCACCACTGGTGATTAGAATCCAAGCTTGTAATACTGCAATATAACATTACCTTATGTTTTGATGGTAAGCCTCTTTCTGATTGCAATTAACAGTAGCCAAGAATTACTTATTGCATATGACAAATATCTGAAGAGTCAGGAAAATTATCAGAGCAGGACATTGTAAAAATGGCAGTTTTGTCTTAATGGAATAGAATCATGAAACTTACAGATCAAGATTTCGTGAAAAAGGTTTGGTTAGACAAGAAAGGGTGAGAGATACATTTGAACATAAATCACATAAAATTAAAAGACTAAAATGAATAGTAAGAAAATAAAAACTAGCATATTTACAAAATTATAAAAAGAAAGATATGCAAAGAAGTGACAAGGCAGAAGGGTGAAAGGAGGTTAACAGATACAATGTTAATAAAACAAAGTAAATGCACTTTGCACAGTTTATTTACAACAACTCACATAACAGTTTTTCAAATGGCAAAATGGAAAAATAAAACTTCTAGGAAAAAGAGTGCAGGAAATTAAGAAAACATGATGGTTATAAAATAGTGGGAATGGCTTTTATTTAAATTAATGTTGGTATTTAATAAATTGTAAGAATGAATTTTATTTAAATTAAATCACTGTCATGAGGAATAATTTTATGTAGTAACCAAGAGACTGAAACAAAAAACAAATACATACAAATACAAATGTGACATAATTAATCCGGAAAAGTTCAATCATGTTGCATCTTTCATGGGAAAAAATTCAGAAGAAAAAGAAGTGCTGTGACTCTTTGCTGAATAGAATATGTAAAATTAAATATTGTGCAACATTCCCTA
>NC_056728.1:1200601944-1200714444 GCF_019279795.1 Protopterus annectens
ACCAGAATGGGGAATGGTGTCAAAAGCCTTTGTTAGGTCTATGTAGGCTGTGTGGACCTCCTTTCCCTCGTCTAAAGCCTTGGTAACTATCTCAAAGAAGTCCACCATGCTTAAGAGGCATGATCTGCCCTTAACAAAGCCAAACTGGGTAGGGTCCAATGTTTGGAGGTTCCCAATGTCTCTGTTAATTAGTTGCTTGATGATGTGCTCCATAGCCTTGCAGACCAGGCTAGTCAGGCTTATAGGGCGATAGTTCTTGGGGTCCGTTGTGGCTCCACCTTTGTGGAGCAGGATAACTGTTGCTGTGCACCACTCTACGGGTATGTAGCCTGTACAGAGGCTAAGTTTGAACAGTGTGTTTAGGTGAGGGGTTAGTTCATTTTGGAGCTTGTGTAAGACACAGCCTGGGGCACCGTCCAGTCCCATTGAAGCTGTGTTTTTTGGCTTTAGATAGGGCTGTTTTAACCCGTGTGACAGTGATTGCTGGGGCTCTACATTCTTCAGGTAGAGTTATAGGCCATTTAGGTGGTGAGAGGGGGGGGGTGAAGTTTGCACTAAACCTGTCTGCCAGAATGTTGGCAATATCAGTCGGTTCAGTATATTTTCTGCCATTCTGCACTAACTCAGAGAAGATCTGAGAGTTTCCAATTAGGTTCTTGACATAGCTAAAGAAAGCTTTGTGGTTATCTTTGGAGTCCTTGGCAATTTTTCTTTCGAAGCTAGCCTTGGATGATTTTATGAGGGATCATAGTTTCTTGCTGATACTGATCAGGGATGTCTTTCCTTCTTGGGATTTTACTCTTTTCTGTACTAGTTTCCTCCTTCTATTGTATAGCTTGTTTATGGCAGGGGTCCACCAGGCTGGTTTCCTTTTCTTGGAGGAGTGAGTCTTGGTTTTGCTTGGGATAGCATGATCCATGCATTCTTGCAGATGCTCATAGAGTGCCTTTGTAAGGGATTCAGCAGCTTGGACTTTGCTTTTGAAAAGTTTTTCACAGTGATTTCCCTGATTGGAGGTGGGGGTGGAATGTGGATATCCAGAGTGATTATTCTATGGTCTGAACTAACCAGCGAGGGGATGACCTCCGGTGTGGAACACCCATCACCCATGTTGGTGATGACCAGGTCCAATATGTTGTCACCTCTGGTGGGAGTGTTGACCAGTTGATCCAGGGGGTTAGAGTTTATAAATTCTAGGAAGCGTTGGGCAAGGGAGTTAGTACTTGAGTAGTTCTCCCAGTTAATGTTTGGGTAATTTAAATCACCCAATATTAGGGTGTTTGGTAGGACCTTCATATTTTCCAGTATTTCCAGAAACGCAGAATGAGGGTCCTGTGTCATGGTGGGTGATCTGTAGCAAGCTACAATTTGAATTGCACTTTTGCCCATTGTTAGTTGCACATGGATGATCTCTGAGGCATTGTGCTGCGCCATTAACCTGGAGGTGTGGGTATCCTTGATAAATATGGATACACCCCCACCTTTTGTGTTTCTGTCCAGGTTCTGTGGCCAAAAAGAATGGTATGAGTTATAGCCTGGTAGTGCTGGGGTGCTCTTTGGAGCCTTAAACCAGGTTTCTGTTACTGCACAGATATCAATGTTCTCCATACTGAGGAGTGCCTTGAGTGTGTGCATTTTGAGGTTTAGACTTCTGGCATTGTGTAGCATTACCCTCATTTTTTGCTTACTTGTGCTATTTACTTTGGTGGGTTTGTTTTTTGAGCCTTGCCTAAAAAAAGGCACTATGGGGGTGGCAAAAGCCTTGGCCAGTATTTGAAAGCCTAAGGGTGACAGGTGCAAGCCATCTCTTGCGGAGTAACGTGGCTTGTCGAGCATGTCATCCCAGCCTGACAAATACTGGATCCACTTTGAATGACACCAGAAACTTAGTATATTTTTGAAATTTATCCTTTTTTTCTTTATACTGTGACATCATTCTTGGTGAGGGCAAGATGCTACTCAGGGTCAGGGTCAGGGTCATACCGGTCTGGGCTACGTGATCAGAGAGCTCTTCCATGTCTCTTTTCATGTAGTCCAAGGAGGTACGTCTCAGGTCATTCACACCAACATGAACAATGACATTGTCGTATTTGTACTTGTTCTGGAGTGACCTAAGTGCTTGTGTTATGTGGCAGATCCTGGCGCCCGACAGGCAGCTAATTGTAACCTTCTCCTTGTCCAGCTTAGTTAGTGGGACATCAGTGTGCCTGACTATAAAGTCACCTATTACTAGTGTGTTGGGTATGTTATTTTCCCAAGAGCTGTGATTGCATGGCACACTGATTATGTGAAGTATGTGTTTCATGGTTTGTGATGGGGTGTGGAGGTTTCTTGGATGTCTGCTTTGGAGGTCTCTGTTGCTTTTGCAGATTTTTATTTAGAGCCTCCGAGTATGTTTTTGTGTATTTATGTGTGTTATTTGCCGGGGTTGGTTTAATAGGTCTATGTGAGACTGGTGGTGTATTGCAAGTATTGCCTTCTCCTCTTGACTGTCAGTTCCAGTCTTGGGTTGAGAAAGCTTTGCCTCCAGTTTGGCTGTATAATTGCATCTCTTGCATATGTTAGTGTTTGGTGGTAGAAGGAGAGGGTTGTCTGTGTACATGAGGCAGTTGTAACATTGCCTCAAAATACCCAGATTTACCATTTGGACTGGAGAGTACACCTGAAACTGCTCTTTGTACATGCCTGAATAGGTAAATCAAGCTGTTTTACTGATTGGCTGGTAGGGACGAAAGAGAGCCTTGTACGTCTGGACAGTATAGGGGGGGGGGTCTAGTGCTACGGTTAATTAGTGCTTGCTATGAGTTTTGAGCAAGTGCTGAGCTGTGAAATGAATGGTTTGAGTGCTTAAGTTGAAATTTTGTCTAGTTCCAAGAGTAAAATTGAAGAGTAGACATTGTGGAGCTGGGAATAGTTTAACCCTAGCTAACCGGTGCTGCCCAGCGAGCAAAACCACGCAAATGTGGTTTTTATAGCAGGGAAATGAAAGAGATAGAAATTAGCCCAAAATGGCCAATAAACTACTAACGTCTGGGCTGAAACCACTCCTCCAGGGAAAGACAGGCTGCTCAAAGTTCCCCTCTCACACACACACACACACACACACACACACACACACACACACACACACACACACACACACACACACACACACACACACACACACACACACACACACACACACACACACACAAACACACACACACACACACACACATATATATGGATCTACTTTGGAATCTCAAAATTTCAAAACTTCAAACTTCATATGGTCGAGACCATAGCAGCTTGTTCAAAACTTCAATAAAAGAAATAAAAACAATGTTTTTTTTTATGTTTATGCACAGGGGCAAATCCCCCTGCACCCTCAAAGCACCTGCTACTTAAATATACCAATTCAAAGATCACAGTACAGTGAAGAGAACAGTAACTTCCCCATTCTACCCTGTACCACAATCTCCATTTAAACCGTTTGAAATTTCAAAATTTCAGTCTTATGATCTTGACCATATGAAGTTTGAAGTTTTGAAACTTTGAGCTTCCAAAGTAGATCCATATATATCTTCTTCTTCTTTCGGCTGCTCCTATTAGGGGTTGCCACAGCGGATCATCTGTTTCCATTTCTTCCTGTCCTCTGCATCTTGCTCTGCCACACCAACTACCTGCATGTCCTCTCTCACCACATCCATAGACCTTATCTTAGGCCTTCCTCTTTTCCTGTTACCTGGCAGCTTCATCCTTAGCATCTTTTTCCCAATATACTCTGCATCCCTCCTCAGCACATTTCCAAACCAACGTAATCTTGCTTCTCTGGCTTTGTCTCCAAACCTTCCAACCTGGGCTGACCCTCTAATATACTTATTCCTAATCCTGTCCACCCTTGTCACACCCATTGTAAATCTTAGCATCTTTAACTCTCCCACTTCCAGCTCTGACTCCTGCCTTTTTGTCACTGCCACTGTCTCCAGCCCATATGACATAGCTGGTCTCACATGCAGTCAAATAATGCAAATAGACTCTAAACAGGCTGTATTTAGAGGCCAAGATCAAACCTACACCCAAAAACTTAAAGGGAGTAGAATTATCTACTGAGGCACAATAAAGTAGTAAAAAACTATTCAGGTAAAATATCTATAAGAAAAAGCCAAAAAATTGTCAGAATAGAAATATGCCAAGCTGTTTATGGAATGGGATTTGAAACTACTTAAGTAACTCAAGTCGGTTGACTAAAAAAGACATTGAAATTAGTAGCGATGTACTGTAACAACAATGAATGTCAAATAAATTTGTTCTATTGTTGCAAATACATCTGGTGTCCTAATAAGAAAAAGGAAATGAAATACACAGCAAAAGACGACTGAATTTTTTTGTCAACATTATGTAAATAAAAATCACAGTATGAGTTTTAGGCAGACTAATAATGTCTCATTTTATTTACATAAGCTTCACATTTAAGCATATTAAAACAATTTTTCAACTTAATTCTAAAATGTATTTATAGATCTCTAAGAAAATACTTCACTATTTAGTAGGTAATAAGCCCACATTGGTTTATAAGAAAAATAGGTCATTAAAAACATTATTGAAGAGGTCTAGGAAAAATCAGTCAGTTAGTAACAGACCCCCTAGGAATGTTTAAGAGTGGCCATTGCACACAATGCAAAAACATTCTGGTAACCAGTAGTATCATAATTAGAAATAAAGAATATTTTGTCACGGGGCATTATTGTTGTGAGTTAAAGCGTGGTGTATGGATCTTTGTGTTCTATGTGTCCTGCTTTTTATATAGGGAAAACCTAGAGGATTTTTAAGAATCACATTTATGAACACATGCAAGATATACAAACATTGATGACCACAAATTCCCTTTTCAGACACATACAAGAAAATAAGGACCACAATTTTGCTTTTTTAGTTATGCAGCAACTAACAAAAGATAAAAGGGGCTTTGTTATAGAAGAACATTTTAACAAATGTGAATTAGAATGGCAAATTTTAGTTAATGCAATGTGTCTTCCAGGTTTGAACAATTCAATTTCTATTAATTCTGTTTTAAAATTGAAATACTTTGACATTATATAGTTTAGTGTTATTTCTATTTTTATACTTGTGTTTGGTTTTACCTTGCAATCAGTTTTAATTAGTAGGTTGGGGTCTAACAGTGTATCATGTGATTTTAATTATGTAGAAAAGAAGTGTCATTAATAACAGATTTATTTCTGAGGGCATTCTATGTGATGTACAGAATGAGAGCGCTAAATTTGTTCTAATACATTTTAATACATTTTGAGTTTAGAGTACTATAGCCTCCTTCTTGGTATCACAGAATTTATCAGTTTGTGTTTAGTGTGTTTCTGTGGAGTACTTAATTTTATCAGTATTGTCAGCTATACCAGGAGAAGTAGGGCAGTGGATGTGTAACATATGCCAGCGCAGCTAGTTGAAATTTTGTAAAAAATTATATGTCATTTGAATATCAAACTGATTTGTACAGATGCTTGTGATGAACATTTGTACAGTTACTTGTGTTAAAAATGCACAAACAGTGGGTCCTGAGTGTATTGTAACTGAATTAAATATATACATGCTAACAGAGGATACTGGAAGAGAAGAGATTAAGCTCAGCACCAGCTAACTTTGGAATATACTAAGGAATTAAATTACTGGGCCAGGCCATAACGATTTTATCTCACAGTTTTGAATGAAGCCAGAGATGTTATATCTGTAAGAAGTATGGTTTATTAGCTCTTGTGGGAAGAGTGGAGGTGTTTTGTGGTTTTATAGTTTATGACATCTAGAAGCTGCACCAGATCTGAGAAATGCTTTTGTGTTTGTATTATTGACATGTAGGTGCTAAATCCTGGCAGTTTCTAGCAAAAATAGGTTGCATGGGAACCAGAGGTCAGATGATTAGATGTATGTGATGTCATTCTGTACAGAAATAATATTTTAATATTAGGTGAGACAAAAATTGCAGGGCAATCTGTTTCTTGGAACCTGACATAGAAGGATTCATAACCTACTTCATCTTGCCTTGCCTTGTTCTATTAAGTAAGTAGGAACAGTAATTCTCTAGATCAGTCAGGAAATATAATGAGAATAGTTAAGTATTGTTTTTCTGTAGCAGTGTGGATCTTTCCAGCAGTGTTATTTTGAATATTTCCTGTGACTGAAACTCTAGTGTTTACTGTAAATTGATATTTTGTATTTTCATGTTCTTTTATTATGTTTTATGTAATATATTTATACTTGTCATTGTGGCTGGTCCTTTAGATAATATTTTCACTTTTGGGAGTACTTATATCTATTGGTGACACTGTGGCCACTCCTGAAGCCTGGCTGTTTGGTCAACATTACCATTTGTATTAATATTAATTTCACTCAGTATAACTGGGTACCATTGCAAGACCATTAGGTGACTGGCTTTGTAGTGTGTGGTGGCAGTGATAACTACCTTATACTCTGAACAGAAGATGGCACAGCAAGTAAATCTGTACCAGCCTTTCCCAGGTGTGGGTGTATGTGTGTGTGTGTGCATGCGCATGTGTGTGTGTGTGTGTGTGTGTGTGTGTGTGTGTGTGTGTGTGTGTATGTGTGTGTGTGTGTGTGTGCGTGTGTGTGCATGTGTGTGCGTGTGTGTGTGTGTGTGTGTGTGTGTGTGTGTGTGTGTGTGTGTGTTACTTAGAGGAGGGACACAAAGCAATGGTTTCACAGAGAGGGTGCCGAAGGATTTGGCTTGGATACTCAGATGAGGACTTAATCCTACAGCTGTGCTTGTGGGAAGCCTTATTGGGGCCCTGGAGGGAGACAAATATAAAGAAATCCATACCCATGGTTGAATGTGTTCCCTGTGTGCTCTTAAGGGAAATTGTGCTTGATGCAGAGAGGTCTGCATCTAGAAATACTGAGTGTATTCATTTGTATTCCAAGTGAATGCTCCTCTCCAGTTTTATTGGTATGGATTCAGCCTCCTTGATTACTGGTCCAGAAGGGGATGTCACACATGGGATTAGGTGAAATGATGATTTTCTAAATTACTCACAGATATGTGCATGGCATGTGAGTGAGTGTGTATGTGCACATCACTTTTGGTGGGCTACAGCTAGCTCAGGACTGATACTCTACAATTTATTAATTGCCTATTCCTCACCATAAGTAGGTAAAGCAGGTATGTAAGAAAGGAGAATCTAGTAATACTGAGAGGCGAATGGCAGAACAATTGTGTCTGATTCTGTACTGGGGAATAAGAATTTGAACAAAGTATGTAAACATTTTTTTCACGTTTTGTCTTCATTGCTAGAAAGAGACATTACTTGCATGAACTCACATGATATCCTTGCAAGGCTTTTTATTTTATTTATTTATTTATTTATTTATTGCTTTTTTGTTTTTATTGAAAACTCAGGAATCAATAACAGGAAAGCTGAGTGTTATTTCAGTGAAATTATTCTGTCAAAACAGCAGCTGATCAAAAACTGTCACTACCAGAATCAAAGATTTTGCACAGCTACAACCCTAATAAATCCACATGGAAGTGAAGGTCCCCCTATACCCTTGCATTTCATACAATCATCATTGAGTTTACTACATAAAGAATTGCAAGCAAAAATGTTTACCAAATTATGTTCAGCAGTCTAAACCTTGCTAATAAAGAGTAAAATGATTTATTGTACCATCATATGTTGCTTATTATTTGAAATGTATAGGATTTTCACTATCTCTCACTTTTCCAAAATGCAAACAGAATAAAATTTATGAATAAATGAATATGTAATGGATTTTTATTATTGTATGTGTAAGGTATCAGCTACAGTGGATCACTATATATAGTGGCATGACAAAAATATACATTTTGATCAATTCTTTTAACCAGATATGAATCCTTCTGAACTGTTAACACGTATAAACTGTTCCATCTTAGTAAATGCAGTCCCTCATTCTATTATTTCGTTAAGGCAGTATCTATTAATTTATTTAAATATTAAATATCATTGATAACAGGTTAAAGAGAAAATATTATTGCAAGTGGTAAAAGTCAGCCTATATCAAAAGAAAGAAAAAGTTACTATTTCAATCATGCTCTTTTTGAAAACATATTATTATTCAGTTCTTGTTTTATACAAGGAAATTAGCATTTTATGCCTGTCATTAGTACTGACACCTATTTTTTTTCTTTTATTGCCACTTGGTAATATTCATTAATCAAATAACAATTTCTAAGGAATGGGATAATCTTTGCCTAAACATAAATTTACAATATAAGATATTAAGTTGAATCATTTGTTTGCACGTGCATGCAAACTTGCAGTTTCTAGATTGATTGGTAGCACAACCTTCTAGCACACAGAAGTACAACATTTTTCAAGGAATTTCATGTCTTTTGAGTAGGTTAATTAAGAACATAATTAAAGATGTGGAAATATGCTGAGTATAAAAGAGATGAAGACTGAACCCTTTCATTTAACATTCATGAGCCAGTTCTCCAGACCATAAATTCTCTCATAGAGTAACTAATGTGTTTAAGGTAATTGTACATTCAATTTAACGTTGTACTAAATGCTTTTTCAGCCCTTCCCATTCAAAATCAACAAAGGCTTTGTCTAAACACTCTCTAATTAAAAACAAAAGAACACATTGCATTTAATGTGTTGAATTTGCCCTTTTATTAACTCCATTATTACATATCAGTCAGGGTTAATTTAACTAACTGGCATTATAGTTTAATCACTTTTGACCACTCCTCATTTCTTCTTCAGTGTAATATAACAATAATAAATATAACTCTAGAAGGACATCATTCCAGTCAGAAGAGCTATTGTCCATTTTTACAGGACAGTTGTTTACAATAAGAATTCCAGGAAAGCCAGTTTCTGTTTAGTTTTACTGAATTATATCCAACTTGAAGAATAAGCCATCTCTCTGTCTCTGTCCCTTGTTATGTGTATCAGAATTTTAGAACAAAATCTAGTTCTAGATTACTTGCAACTAGTGTTTGAGACGTATTTATTTAACATGTGTTAAGTGGTATGTGTCTTGGTCCAAGCATCACTCTCAGCCATGAACTGGGACCATATGGGCAGCAGAAGTAACAGCAACATCAACTTTTAAAGTATTAATTTTTTAGTATCACGGTATTATGTGCAGAACATTACACAGTATAAATTCCATGAACATGCGCATTAGCATACAATGATTTTGAGTGTAGAAAAAAGTGCACTATTTTCAATGTTCACAAGTGGACTAATGGTTGCAGTTCCTGTAAATATTTACATTATTTACAGTGTGGCAAATAGACTTCTTGCCTTCATTGCAGAGAAAAAAGCAAGGCTACACCAATTGATTGCATAGTATAAACAAGTTTTAATGACTAATAAATGAGTGTATATATTCATATATCCAATGCTTACTGTAGACCACTATAGCAAAATATTACAGTTGGTGATAATAATATAGAACATATGAATGGGTCTCCACTTGCAAAGATATTATGCATTTGAGACATAAATGCCAAGAAATTCAGCTTGAAAGTGAAGCTTGAGAGGTGAATCTTGGCAACCATGTCAATGACCCATAATAATGACTTATGACCAGTGAGACCCAATCAGCACTCCTTCTACTGCATGGAGTTTTATCAGGTCCCTATCACTTCATCAAATCCTCAAGCCATTGAACCCCTATTCATCGAATTTTAAAAAATGAACACCATCTCAGCAAACACTTACATCATCAAAAAGTTTTCCCTGGAAAGGGATTGAGTTGTCCGCTAATACAAATTTGCCCTTTTCCTGAATGTAGTAAGATCTCAGAGTTGATATATACAATTAAGAGGGGGTGCAACTCCCCACGTTAGGTGGTGTGGGATGCAATGACCCCCACCTTAGTGACTTTAAAATTATGTAGTTTGTCTTACAATCGCTATGGTGGCCAAGAGTTTTTTCTCCCTAAAAATACTTTTCGATGGTCTAAGTGTTCACTGAAATTATCTTCGATTTTTTTAAGGTCGATGAATAGGGTTTCATTGGATTGAGGATTCAATGAAGTGATATAGACCTGAGTTTTATCTACTCCATGACCTACTACTATGGTTGGGTCTTGCACTACAGAAGCACATAACAGGTTTATCTTTTTTTTCTTATTTTGGAGCATAATCATGGTGCTCCATGCAAGACAAAGGCTGTAAATACTGGTTGATAATACAGAAGTTTCTTACTCATAGTCTAAACAATTACATTTATTTTGTTCAACACTGTAGTTTTGAGTTGCTTTCTATACAAAGGAAGATGGCCTTTTTTAATCTTTTGCAGAATGGTATTTCAAGCTGCTCGGAGTATTGTAATAATGGCTTTATTATATGTGGTAGTGGTAAAAAGAATACTGCTGGATAGTTAGGTACTTCTAAAGGGATAAGTACAGGTTCTGTTTAATTAGCAGTTCTAATTACATTAGAAATTCCATTACAGGAAGGAACATCAAGAAAGTATGCTTATGGCCAAATATGAGAAACAGTGTCTGTGTCCCCTGACTACCAAATGCTGCAGAACAAGAATGGCCTGCTCTTTAGATGAAGTAATATTCACTCATGCAGGCACTGAGTTATACTCTGTGTATGTTGAATAATGTGAGTGACTGAAATTAAATGAAATTATTAAACTGATCAGTTACACATGCCTACCTACTAGCATACCCCCACAACTATTAACAGGGAACAGGCCCTGGTGGTGCTTGATAAGGCCAAAAACACAACCTCAATGGGCCCCGACAATATCTCAGGAAGCCTCTTAAATAGCTTGAAACATGGCCTATAAGGTCCACTTGAGTCAAATTACAATAGCCACAGAATAGGCTTTGTACCATGAGATGAAAGGACTGAATCATTCATCCCACTTCAGAAAGGTGGACAATCAACTGACCACAGAAACTACAGAGCTTTTACTCTTATTAGTCTAATGTGAAAAGCCACGGAATGAATTATCATGGAAATCATCTAAAAGTCATAGACAACCTTCAGATAATGGATCAAGCACAGTCTGGCTTTGACAAGAAACTGTCGTGCCTACTAAACCTGGTGGACTTCTTTGAGAAGGTCACCAAGGCAATGGATGAGGGGTAAATGGTGCATACCACCTACCTGGACCTAACTAAGGCATTCAATAGAATACCTTATTCAGGTATAATTGACAAACTCACCAAACTGGGCATAAACTCCTATGTAACTCACTGGGCTGGGTCTGTATTAGAACATCGAAGTTTCAAAACTTCAAATGTCTAATATCGACCCCTATTCAGCGAAAGCTGAAAACATCGAACATACAGAACAGCAAATTTTTTCCTAGGGAAAAAAATCGCTGTTCCAAAACACATACACACAACACAAGCACACCAAACAAACAGCAATCCACACACATACACCTAAAATCTTACACCTAACCCTACACTAAACTATATACACACCTCTACCTATCCACTTACCTTAACCCAAACCCTAACACTAAGGTCCATCACTATCGCACACTCACCTCACCTGTGCCCTAACCCTCATGTCCATACAATCACACACATACCTAACTCGTGCCCTAACCCTAACTCACCTAACCTGCCCTAACCCTCACGTCCACACAATCGCACACATACGTAACCCGCACCCTAACCCTAACTAACCTAACCTGCACTCAATCGCACATTTACCTGAACCCAACCTGTAACTTTCCACCACAGCACTGAAAAATACTGAAGCAACAGAAACGGACAACCAAATTCTTTCTCTAGGAAAAAATTTGGTTTTCTGTTGCTTCGATATTTTCAGCTTTCGCTGAATAGGGGTCGATAGTAAAACATTCGAAGTTTTGAAACTTTGATGTTCTAATATAGATCCCACTGGACTGCCAGCTGGTTCACAGACAGAACCTAGGAAGTCACGATCAGTGATACCATCTCCAATAATAGACTAGTCACTAGTGGGGTACCTCAAGGCTCCATGCTAGGATCACTACTATTTGGTATCTACTTCTTGGAGGTAAAGGCTAATGTCAAGGGCATTTGGCTAACCAAGATTGCAGATGACTTCAAACTGATAGCTATCAGATTCCTCCCATGACACAAGCATCTTACATGAGGGGCTGACATAGGCAAACGACTGGTGCCAACATCACAGAATAAAACTCATTGCCAAGAAATGCATTATAGTGCATTTTGGGAAAACTGCCATTAGGTTAATTACTCCATCTATAAGACACCCCTAAGTGTTGACTTGGTAGTCAGGGATCTGGGAACTTATGTAGGCAGTAATCTGTCCTTTGACCAACATGTGGTCAAGGTAGTAAGAAAATCATTTTATATTGCCCAACTTATAGGTAAGGGCATGGCATCCAGGTACAAGGAAATCATAATGTTCCTTAATTCAGTCCTTATCAAATCCATAATTGAGTATAATGCACCCTTCAGCACATACCTGACCAGTCAGATGCAACAACTGGAGCATTCATAACGGTTCCTTACCAGAAGACTCCATGGTATAAACACATTGTCCTATATGGATTGCCTTAAAGCCCTATATCCATACTTTGTTGCCCACATATTACTTAGAGGTGATCTATGTCTGGCATATAAGGCATCCTTAGATCCAGCTGTGAAGGACCTTTTGCACATCCATAAAATGAACAGCTTTAGAACCACTAGATCCAAGGTTTAAATACTGCTTGTGACATAAATAAGACCTGTTGAAAAAAACAACATGTCTTAGAGGATCACCATGTTCTGGAAAAGGCTCCCTATCCATGTGAAGAAGACACTGTTCCTAACCATATTTAAGCATAACCTTGACCAACAGACTGGGAAGCAAAAATTCACCCCAGGTCTGGCCTCCATGTGTCTGACAGACCGAGGCAGACAGTAATATCCATACTAACTTACCCTCTACATAACCTATAGAAACTTCCTAACTAACATATCCCCTCTTAATAAATGCCCATGATACATAGGGACACTAGTGGGTTGGACTGCAACTGCTAGGCTTATAAAGGCCTTGGGGGTACATATGAACCTATGAACTTGAACACTGAATGTGTAGTGGCACTGTACTGATGTCAGAGACATGCAGTTAACTAAAGAAATACTGTTACATGCAAAATGCAAAGAATGGCATGGACACAGACAGAGGAAGAGTGGTATTCACAAGTTATTAACTAAAAGGTTACAAACAATTGCACTTCTGTTTGTACTGGTTGCAAAGGGAAAGACTGTTTGTCCTGATTTTTTTTACTCCATTTTTGCTGCTCCAACTGCCATGCACCTTATTTAATGCCATAGTCACATACCTTTTTCTTGTACTTAAAAAAGTCAACTGTTGCACAGTTGGGAAGGGAATGTTTGCATAGCCTTCCAAGTATGACTCAACAAATGATCAAGAGGCCTACATGCAGTGGGCACAGAGCTGAAATGTTGCTCTCCGAAGGAAGTGAAGTAGCCTCAGCTCATCGGCAAGGAACATCAGTTACCCTCTTTCCACACAATGACAAGGGATGCAACCTTGAGGCATACTCCCCTCCATCCACTCAGAGAGAGTTGAGCAAGCAAGACTTTATGAATCTTCAGCTTCCTTAGCTAGGTTCACTACTGCCAAAGTGACTTATTGACCCTGAGATGCATTGGTCAGGGTTTCGTTCCTCTGTACCATGGATCCATCAACATTCCCTAGAGATTTGAGTTTTTAAGAACATATGTTCAGTGCACTACTTGTGCACATTAGAGCACGTTGTCCTGACTGTGTTAGGGCACTGTAAAGTGTGAGTACAATTGTGAGTACGATTCAGAAAAGAAGGGCTTTGTACCAAGACTGATGATGTCCATAGGCTCACATGTGTCACTGCACATGGGTACCTTTTCAATGCTTTGAGGAAATACCTCCTTTGTCTTGTATTTATTTACTCTGCAATTAGTGTAGATAAAAAGGAAAGGAATTTCCTTCTTGTGTGCATACCTTTTTTGGGGGAGGGGGTAGAATAACAGGTGGAAATTATTTGACTGATGGACAATGACAGGCCATGGAAGATTATAAGTTCACAGTGCTTTATTATTATTATTGTTATTAACAGTAGTAGTAGGAATGGTAGTAGTACTATTAGTATTAGCATTAGTAGTGGTAATAGCAGTAGTATCAGTAGTAGTAGTAGCAACAGTAGTAGAAGAGGTAGTAGTAGGTGTAACAGTAGTAGGAGTAACAGTAGTAGGAGTAACAGCAGTAGGAGTAACAGTAGTAGAAGAGGTAGTAGTAGGTGTAACAGTAGTAGGAGTAACAGTAGTAGAAGAGGTAGTAGTAGGTGTAACAGTAGTAGGAGTAACAGTAGTAGGAGTAACAGTAGTAGAAGAGGTAGTAGTAGGTGTAACAGTAGTAGGAGTAACAGTAGTAGGAGTAACAGTAGTAGAAGAGGTAGTAGTAGGTGTAACAGTAGTAGGTGTAACAGTAGTAGGAGTAACAGTAGTAGCAGTGCATAGTTTTTTATCATAAATGTGCAAACTGAAGCTCAAGATAGATTTGGATGATTCTGTTCTGTATAATGCTATTTTTATAAAATATCTTCAATCTCTAAAGGCAAGGCCAAAGAAAATATTACATTACAATATGGATATAAGGGTTTTTCAATCCATTCTCTATCAGGTTTTGTGAGATTCTGCTTGATAACCTGTAGTAGGCTTTGGAAATTATTCCATTTGGAGCAGATTACTTCATTTTATTTTAGTTTAACTTCTGCCAGTTGCTCCTGTACTTTGCATTTTAATACCAAGGAAACATTTTTTTTTCAAATTTAGTTCAATTTCTTCTGCAATAGTTTATCCTAGATTGCCTATTTCAATCAATGCGTAGCCATGGGATATGTGTAGTCTGTTTCTGGGTGGTTATATCTCAAACAGAAAGATTTTTTTTTTTTTGCTTACCTTCTTTAAACAACCTCTTTGTGGTTAGGTACTACTTGTGTAGTATTCACAAATGCTGATCCCACAGAAGATGCCTCCTTCAGAAGTGTTTTGCCATTTTCCAGACTGATTCCTACTGTTCTGTATTTAAGTATAGCCCTTCCAGACTTCTCTATTTGGTTTATAATAGTTTTACTTTTGCTATTCCCTTTTATGAAACAAATCCATAAATGCGGTTCTATCTCTTTCTTTCTAAACTTATATCCACTTCCGCTTTCCCTGAGTTTTTCAAATCAGTCAATTATATATACTATATGCTAATTACGTGTAGTGTATAAGTGTCACATGGGAAATCCAAATGCTCTTTGCATGTCTTAGAATGTGTCAATTTTAGAGTATTTTTCAGTATTCTGTGTCTCTGTTAAAATCCTTTGCTAACATTTGATTACAATACTTTCAGTTCTGCATCCTGCTAAATTATTATTTGTTCTCCATAATCCGTTTACACTCAGTCTGCGTTGATATTGGTGATGGAAATATGTCTCCACAGTTAACACTCTCTCACCTTAATAACCCTTTTTCATACCCTGAGCCCGTGCCTTTTGTGTTATGGCTAAGTATTTATTATACAGATACTGGATCAGCCATCATTACAGTCTTTTTTAACTGTAATATATTAGCTAGTAGTAAATGTCATATTTTAGTTTAACTTCTGCCAGTTGCTCCTGTACTTTGCATTTTAATACCAAGGAAACATTTTTTTTCAAATTTAGTTTAATTTCTTCTGCAGTTCATCCCCTGTATTGAACTGGCATGTAAGCTATTTGCTCACCTCTGTGCCATCCTTCATCACATAAAGTTAAATCATCCATCAGGTTCTGAATCTCTTGCAGTTCTGTGTGGTTGTAAGGGATTGTTAGATTTCTCAGGACATATAATGCTAAAGGAAAGATCTTAGTTTTAACTGCATTGATTTTTACCAGTTGATATCATGATTTCATTTTGGACACAGTTTTTGAAAATGAATTCAGTATCTTGTATTTTAATATTCTGAGATAGTTTTCTACTGTAGCTTAAAATGTACTAGTGAACACCAGTCTTAGATATGTTGCAAAATTCTCCACATTAATTTTTTTGGAACATGAGGAACAATCGAGTGTTATGATACACGTGTGTGTGTGTGTGTGTGTGTGTGTGTGTGTGTGTGTGTGTGTGTGTGTGTGTGTGTGTGTGTGTGTGTGAGTGTGTGTGTGCACGTTTGTGTCTGTATGCTTGTGTGTGTGTATTCCTGTATCTGTGTGTGTGTGTGTGTGTGTGTGTGTGTGTGTGTGTGTGTGTGTGTGTGTGTGTGTGTGTGTGTGTGTGTGAGCATGGGTGTGTGTGTGTGTGTGTGTGTGTGTGTGTGTGTGTGTGTGTGTGTGTGTGTGTGTGTGTGTGTGTGTGTGTGTGTGTGTCTTAGCAGAATAATCATTTGACTACCAGTAAGATGAAATGTTTAAAATGCCACTATCTTGGATATACAAGGAAATTATTGTAGAATTCTGGGTATGCAGAAGTTACTATTAGCAGTCCATTAAGACACTGGATTATATCTGACATTAGATTTTTTTTTTCAAAGGAATGTAGACATGTGGGCAGGTGTTGTACTAGGCTGAGTTACAAAGTTTGTCAGCTAGACTATCTGAATAAGGAAGAGAGTAATGTTTAGGTTTTCTTTACTAGAGTGGATAAGAGGAGAATTGCAAAAATGCTTTCAAAGTCCTAAGCCAAAGCAACACTACCACAGAAGTGGTCCCTTCTGCAAAACTCCTTGGCATTACCCTTGACGAACACCTTAAATTTGATATCCACATGCAACAAAACATAAAGAAAACCCACCAAAAGCTAGGCATGCTCTATAGAAATAACTGCTTTCTCTCCAACTCCTCCAGGCATACTATAGCAACTACCTACCTCCTTCCTTCTTTACTATCTGGAGCCCCTCTTCTAACTAACCTGTCTTCTTCCAACACCTCTGAACTCGAAATTTGCTATAATAAATTATCCAAATTCGCAACTAAATCCAAAACCTCTACTCACCACTGCCTTACCCTACAATCTCTGAACTGGTTGGAACTCTCTAACCACCTAGACTATATCCAACTAACCTCCGCTCACAAATTTATATTCTATCCAGATAAATGCCCAGCTTTAACAAACATCCTTCCCCCTTACATCCAACCAGATCTCTGAGATCTGAACACCAAAATTTAATCTCTATCCACAAACCCAAATGTCCTTCAGGCCAACTCCTTCTCTCTTTCACTGTAGGCAAAAAATGGAACTCTCTCCCTCCTTCAATTAGGACTATACCTAATTCGGAATCCTTCAAGACCAAACTTTACTCATACCTATCTACTAAACATAAATGTTCCTGCTTTCACCCTACATAAATTCATAGAAATTTCCCCTTTGAGCTCTCCATGCTCCGCTCCACACTGCACTATAACCTCTTTTTCTATTCTCCTAAAAACAGACCTAAGCTAACATCCTCATATTAAGCAAGTTCTCTCTCTTGACTCCAAGTATGTATATATTGTAAATATCAAGTAACCTGTGATGCTTATTTTTCAGACAGTTGAAACTTATTGCTCTGAATGTAAATACCTGCAAACTGTGCTACCTTTGTCTAAATTGCATTTTAATTACAATTTATTCACTTGCTGTACCTGATTGTACGAATTTATATATGTATTTTACCTTTGCATTATATAACCTTTTGTAATCGTGCTGCTTATCGGAGCTTTTTTCCCCGGACCTCCACTGAAAATGGGCACATTCTGGCCCAGTGGACTTCCCCGGTAATCAAACTGAAATAAATAAATAACTAAATAAATAAGTAAATTAATAAATTGATACCTTTCACAATACATGGATTATTTGAACATAAGGGCTTTTGGATATGACTGAAAGAACCCACAGACGATTACTTCTGACACATACTTTCATTGTTCAGCTTTTTGATGTGTAACAGTAAAAGTCCTACCATTTTATAATAAAGTAACAGACATAAAAATTCATGGAATAAAAAGGCAGCATAAGCTACATGACATTTTATAAGACCAGTCAATAGATTTTTTCAGGTACTAGAAAGAAAGAAAGTCAGCCACATGGAGCTCATAAATGAAACCTGAATACACCCAAGTGATCTGTGATCACCTCTGGGTACTGGAAGAGTTACTGAAGCGACTGCAGTGGGAGTTGGCACTGGACTTTGGTTCGGCCATCTAGTGGGGTGGGAGCAAAGGGAGGTTAACAGTCCTGCTGTAGACACTAATACAGGATATAATAGTGCATTTTCAAAGGAAGAAATAGAGCTAAGTGTTTGGATATGCCTATGATGTGGCTGCACTAGCTGGAAGCAGGATAGGAGCACAGTTTACAAAGATAAATTTCTTTTTGACTCCTGATTAATTAATGTAAAGCTTTTGAGTAATGACCCAGTCAATATATCCTTATATGTAATTTTAAGTGTGACATCAGTGGAGTAAAGGAGTAAGAAAATCCTCCCCTTACCCCTAAGGGTCAGTGCCATCATAGACAGGTGGTTGAGGATGATGCAGGCCTTCGCACAAGAGTACCCATGCAAAAGCACTTTTAACAAGTCTTCTACGAAGGGCTGAATACTGTGATACATGCGTATGTTTTCTGGAATGGTAGTTAATGACATTTATGACTACTTAAAACCATGTATCTGTGGAAAAGTGAAAGTGTTCAGGAGGCCAGAACTGCAGGTGTCTTATTTAAGTACACATTAAAAGGATGATTTTGGACCAAAAAGAGAAACACCCACATCACAGCTAGTGCAGATGCTAAGCAATTTTTTCACTCATGGACAATTACCTTTTAAATTAAGATGCAGGTGGTTTCAGTCTGAGTGGTGAAACTGAAGCCTCAAGACCACTAGAATGAAAATACCCTTGAACCTACACTTTGCAAAGCATTACAATGATAATAGTGGTTATACTGAGGCCTACGGACCAGACTCCCTTCATTCTATTTAAAAGACAAGTCTTCTGTGTGATTGAAATGGGACTGGTGGTTGATAAGCATAACAAGGGAAAATCGTGTAAACAATGAAAATAAAAGATCCGACGGTCATTAATAAAGACATCTGAAGGTAAAATTAAAATATGAACGCATCTAATCTCTGCAGTGTAAACACTTACAAACTTTGACACACACGTTTTGATGCTTTCAGAATCCTAAATGGAGTAGACAGAACAAACTGATAAGTTAGTATAATGATACACGTCTAATTCAGACCCATAAAACAGTTAGTGGAAAAAAGAAGGAATAAAAGTCTCTCACAGTCTGAAAAGAAACATTATCACCTACCTTGTCTGTCTTACACTATCATTCTTTATGATCTTTAATACCAATGATAATTCCTATTACCATCTCTGTAACAGCACATAAAATAAAGCTACCTGAGGCATTTGAATTAGCAATTTCCATGACTGCAAAATAATCAGAAATGCATTAGGGCTATGATACTCTTAAAGCTTTCACTGCTGCAAACATAATAGGTATTGCTTGATAACAATATCTCTGTGTTAGTCCTCATCCCTTACTGAATTATTATAATGCTATGCAGACTCAACAGCATGTGTTCTGACCTTCTAATAGCTTACTGCGTGAATTAAATGGTTAGTCTGAATGACAGGTGTAAGGTGGGGGAGGAACCGTTGATTGAAGGAAATTGTACAGACGACTGAAGGAGCAAGAAGAAATTCAGAACAAGTAAAATAATGAAGAAGTTCCCTCAATTTCATGTAAGTCTGTTTAAGTAATGTTATTAAATATGCTTAACTCAGATAACTGAGTAGTTAATTTACTGCTTATTCTGCTAAAAAAAAAAAAAACAATTCACTCACGCAGACAGCTTCAGTTCAGTAGTGCACTAAAATCTGCAGATTTAGATTCACACCCTCAAAGTAGTGTGAAGCATCAGGTTGTCATACACCTTAGTTTTGCTGGCAGCAATCTCCTGTTGTCAACAAAATGCTAACAGTTTGCATCAAAAGTTCTAGAGATTTCTTTTAGCAAGGCTTGTGAAAAAAGAGGTTACCAGACAAACAGACCCGAGCAATTTAACTATTAGGCTTCAGAAAATTTTAAAGAGTAAAACATGTAACAAGTTTTGATCTTGCTGACATTTTAAAGCACTAAAAGTGATGTGTTTCATGGTTTGCGAAAACAAAATTCTATCACTTTGAAATGTTAATACTGATAAAGCCCCATTTTAGTTCATAAGCAGACACTTTGATGAACAAACCAAAAAATATTCAGTTAAATGCAAAGATACTTCCCCTGGGAACCATTACAGTAATTGTAAGGATAAACAGGCATGTGTCTGCTAAACAATACACAAACTGTAAATATGATTTTATTAATATATATATATATATATATATATATATATATATATTATAGAAGAACACAAGAACGGCAAGTGAGCAGTAAGCAGTACTTCCAGGAAATCTCCTGCAACAAAAAGAATGCTGACAAGCAACGTAAATGAAACTGAAAGGGGTTGCCTTTAATTTTTGGGCTAGGAAGTGATGTCATGATGACACCACCAAGTTTGATTTTATATGTATAAGAACCTTCCTTAGCACAAATGATTGTTTTACTGTGTTTTTTCTGAGGAAGCTGCCATTTTTGACTGTCAGCGAAAACGCTTTTATTTTAATCAATAAAGCAGCGTTCAGTTTCATTTACGTTACTTGTCAGCATTCTTTTTGTTGCAGGAGATTTCCTGGAAGTACTGCTTACTGCTCACTTGCCGTTCTTGTGTTCTTCAGTTTGCGTTGCTGTTTTTCTTCACTATATATATATTATATATATATATATATATATACAAATATATGTCTATGACAGAAGATCGACTTTTCGGAAACTCGAAAAAGTATTGAAGAGACCATAATATCGTGTTTTCTGAAAAGTCAAACAAAGAAAAAACTCCCCAACAAAAATTTACTTTTTTTATATCTTTGCAGAGGGGCAAGCACCCCTGCATCCCCCACAACCCCTGCAAATTATATATACCAACTCTAAGATCCCACTACAGTGAGGAAAAGGGTAAATTTCCTGATCCTCACTGTACTGCGATCTCCATTCAAAAGCTTTGAGTTTTCAAAAACTTGATCATATGGTCTTAACCATATGTAGTTTGGTCTATATTATTTCATCGAATGGCTATTCAGTGAATAGCCATATGATGAAGGCATATTTAACGAAGCTGCTCCACATCAAACAGCGAATTTTAAATAGAGCAAACCAGCAGTTGGTCACCATTGGAATTTGCCCTTTTCCCCACTGTAGTGCAATCTCGGAGTTGGTATATTTAGTTAGGGGGTGTGGGGGTGCAGCCCCTTCCACATTGGGGGGTGTGAGAGGCATAACCTTCCACCTTGGCAGGTTTTAATTTTTATTTTATTTTTTTTGCGGTCGCTCGGTTGGCCAACCACTTGTTTGTCCTACTTCAAATTTATCATTCGATGAAGAGCAGCTTTGCTAAATAGGTGTTTAACAAATGGTTGTTCACCGAATAGCCATTTGACGAAGTCATATAGACTCTATGGAGTTCAAGTTTCTGAAAACTCGATCAACTGATAGGGACCCATATATATATATATATATATATATATATATATATATATATATATATACATATATAGGTTCATAGGTTCATACTAGGCTATCTGCCCGAGGGCATTTACAAGCCTAGCCCATCGTTTTGTGGCTTACGCCACCCCTTTAGTATGGGGAACTATACCCATTATTTTGCTGTGCCTCTGTCGAGCAGTGACACTGAGGTAATCCCTGGGGTATATCTGCGATCTCCCATCCATTGGTCAAGATTTCTCTTGAACAAGGCCAGCGAGGTGCTCTGCCTCACATGTACCGGGATTTTGTTCCACAGCATAGGGAGTCTTTGGGTGATGAATCTATCCCTCCAGCACGTCCTATTAATAGCCGTGTCAAAGTTTAAGTCTCCCCCTTGTGGCTCTGATGGATCTAGATTTTTGAGGTGAAGCATATTCATCAAATCTGGGTTTGACATGGCCTTGTATGTTAGGCAAAGGTCACCTCTGAGCAAGCAGTAAGCGACTGAATAGAGCTGGAGTTCTTTCAGTCGGGCAGCATAGGACAGATTTTTGAGACCCTTTATCCTTTTGGTGAGGAACTTTTGTGGCCTCTCCAGCTGCTGCAAGTGTCAGGTCAGATACATTCCGAATGGGGCATTGTACTCAATCATTGGTCTGATGAGTGATGAGTAAAGGGAGACTATGACCTCCCTTGATCTAGATGAGAATCCCTTCATGATAAGGTGGGCAATGTAGAAGGTCTTCCTAACTACTTTAGCTACATGGGTGTCGAATGACAGACTACTATCAACCTGGGTCCCCAGGTCCCTGATAACTTCTTCTGTGCTCAGTGGATTGCCACCTATTTGGTAGCTAGGGGTAACCTTGTTTTTCCCGAAGGGTATGACTATGCATTTTTGGCATTTAACTTTAGGCGTGGCTCTGGCACCAGTTATCCGCTTCTGTGAGACCCTTCTGAAGGATATCTGTGTCAGATGTGTTTTCTACTATGGCGCCCAGTTTGCAGTCATCTGCAAACTTTGTCAGCCATAACCCTCCTGTGTTTGCTTGTACTTCAGAAAAGTAGATGCCAAACAAGAGTGGGCCCAGGACTGAGCCCTGTGGGACACCACTTGTGACAGGCTTTGAGTCTGACATGGCGCCAGCAACTCTGACCCTGTGGGTTCTGTCACTCAGCCAGTTTGCAACCCATCTTGTGATGTATGGGTTGACATTTAAGCTGATGAGTTTTTCAATGATACCCGAGTGGGGTATTGTATCGAAGGCCTTAGCCAGACCGAGGTAGGCTGTATGGACTGCCTTTCCCTCATCAATGGCTTTGGTGACTGTTTCGAAAAAGTCAACCAAGTTTAAAAGGCATGATCTGCCTTTGACAAAGCCAAACTGGGTTGGATCCAAAGTCTGCAAATTCCCTATGTCTTTATTTATGAGGTCCATTATGATCCTCTCCATGGCTTTGCAGATAAGGCTTGTCAAGCTAATGGGCCGGTAATTTCCAGGGTCGGTGGAGGCACCGCCTTTGTGAAGTGGTACCACAGTTGCAGTGCGACACTCCCTGGGTACGTATCCAGAGGTAAGACTTTGATTAAACAGCTGTCCTAGCTGTGGGTTTAATTCCTCATTGAGTTCATGGAGCACACAGCCGAGGACACCATCAGGTCCCATGGATGCTGTGTTTTTTGCTTTGGAGAGAGCAGTTATCACTTGGGCGCTGGAGATGTTTGGGGGGCTGCAATCGTTTGGTATAGATATCTCTCCTTTGGGGAGGCGAGAAGTTTGCACTGAACCTGTCAGCCAGTATGTTGGCAATGTCTGTAGGATCAGTAATCTTCACATCATTTTGAACTAGCTCTGAGCATATCTGGGAGTTTCCTCCCAGGTTTCTAACATAGCTAAAGAAGGCCTTATGATTGTCTTTTGAGTCTTTAGCTATTTTTCTCTCGAAATTTGCTTTGGATGATTTTATGAGAGCTCTTAGTTTTTACTTATAGTGATCAAGGGTGTCTTACCTTTTAAGGATTTTGCTCTATCTTGTAGTAGCTTCCTCCTTTTGTTGTAGAGTTTGTTTATGGCTGGGGTCCACCAGACTGGACACTTGCCTTTGGTACAAAGAGTCTTTGTTTTGCTTGGGATTGCCTTATCCATGCAGTCCTGCAGGTGCTGGTAGAAGGCATTTGTAAGTGATTCAGCGGCTTGAGTACTGTTTTCCGCCGCTCGGGGCCTTAAAGGAGACCACACTAGTCTTTAGAAGTGTGAAGTCGGCTTTGAGAAGTTCTTTACTGTGGTCTTTTTATTTCAGGTGGGGTGGGATGAGGACCTCCAGCGAGATTAGTTTGTGGTCTGATCTCACCAGTGAGGGGTACACCTCGGTGTTGAACATTGTGCTCCCATGTTCATGATGATGAGATCAAGTATGTTATCTCCTCTTGTGGGGATGGTGACTAGTTGTTCCATGGCATTTGAGTTTATGAATTCCAGGAACTTTTGGGCTAGGGTGTTTGGGCTTGAGTAGTGTTCCCAGTCTATATTAGGGTAATTGAAGTCACCTAGTATGATGGTGTTTGGTGATACATTTATCCCCTCTAGTGTTTTCAGGAAGGCCATGTGAGGTTCCTGAGTTTGTGAGGGTGGCCTGTAACATGCTAGAATTTGCAGAGCAGTCTTGCCTATGGTTAATTGCACCTGGATGGTCTCCGATGCATCGTGCGTTGCCACCAGTCTTGAGGTGTGGGTGTCCATATGGATACCCCCCTCCTTTCTTGGTATTGTCCGGATTTTGGGGCCGGAACACATGATATGAGGTAAAACCTGATAGCGCTGGGGTGCTCTCAGGAGCCTTGAACCAGGTTTCTGTCACAGCACAGACATCGATGTTCTCCATACTGAGAAGGGCCTCGAGTGCGTGCATTTTGAGATTTAGACTTCTGGCATTGAGCAGCATTACCCTTAGTTTTTTTCCTTTTTTGTGTTCTAGGGTGGTAGGTTTAGAATTTGAGCCTTGCCTAAAAAAGGCACTATGGGGTGGCAAGAGCCTTTGCCAATATCCGGAATCCCAGGGGTGACAGGTGCAAGCCGTCCCTAGTGAAGCAGCGTGGCTTGTCCAGCATGTCATCCCAGGCAGACAGACACTGGATCCCCTTTGAATGACACCAGTGTTTAAGCCAATTGTTAAAGCTGATCATCTTATCTCTGTATTGTGGCATCATTCTTGGTGAAGGTAGGATACTGCTCAAGGTCAGGGTCATATCTGCCTGGGCTACATAATCAGAGAGCTCCTCAATGTCTCTTTTCATGTAGTCCAAGGAGGTACGTCTCAGGTCGCTTTACACCAGCGTGGACAATGACTGAGTCATATTTGTACCTGCTGTTGAGAGACCTGAGTGCTTGCGTTATGTGGTGGATTCTAGCGCCCGACAGGCAGCTTACTGTGACCTTCTCCTTACTCAGTCTGGTGAGCGGACGTCAGTGTGTCTGACTATGGAGTCACCAATGACTAGTGTGTCTGGCATTGTGTTTGGCCTTAAGGGCTGTGACTGTTTGACACTCTGACTGTGAGGTCTATGTGTTGCAGGTGTTGTGTTCTGAGATGGTGGTTGTTTGGGTGTCTGCTTTGGTGGCCTCTGCTGTTTTGGTAGATTTTTGATCAGAGCCTCCGAGTATGTCTTTGTGTGTTTATGTGTATGATTTGAGGTTGTAATGGTACTATGTGAGACTGGGTCTATAGTGTGTGTGGTAACCTTCTCCTCCTGACTGGTCTTGCCAGTCCTATGTTGAGAGAGCTCAGCCTCCAGTTTGGCCGTATAGTTGCATCTCTCGCATGTATTTGTGTTTTGTGGGAGGAGGAGAGGGTTGTCTGTGTACATGAGGCAATTGTAACATTGCCTCAATATTCCCAGGTTCACCAGCTGAGCAGGAGAGGACACTAGCAACTGATCCCTCGACATGCTAGAAGGAATAGACAAAAAAAACTTTAAAAAAGATTCCGGGGGAAGTGGGTGACCGAGAAATGGGGGGTTGCCTTTTTGGGGTACTATCTATGACAAGAGAGCCGTATCAAGGTAATAAGTACTGTAGGAGCAAGTGCTACGTTTAACATATAGAGAATAGTCTACTTGGAGTCAAGTAGAGATGATCTTTTTAATTATAGGATACGCTGATTAGATCAGTAGTATAGTTCGAGGAAGGTAGTTTTAAGGGAAAATTTGAAGAGTGGACTTTAGGTAGCCCGAGTAGTTTAAACCTGCTTAACCGGAGCTGCCCTAGTGTGCAACAGTGGCAACTCCGCGCTAATGCGCGCTAAAGCGTGCTTTATAGCAGGGGGCTGGAAAAGACAGGAAATGACCCAAAATGGCCAATAAACTACAAGTTACTGCCTTAAACCACTCCTCTGAGGACAAATGAAGGAGTTATGGAAATGACCCTAGTGGCCAATAAAACTACAGTTTCAAGTCAGTAACCACCTCTACGGGGGGCAGGGAAGCTGCTCAATGTTAGTCACTGCCACTGATGAACACAGAGACCCTCCTTCAGCCCAAGCAAAAATGGCCTCACAGAAACTTTCAAACAGTTTAGGAACAGCAAGCCTGTAACTGAACTATTTAACTCTCAGAAAAGTGGGAATATAGCAAGATTTTTTTTTTGTTTTTGTTTTTACAGAGATAGCAGAGGTTCACAAGTAATATCAAGTTATAACAGTGCAGTAAATGACCCCACACAAGAGTGCTAGGTCAAGGACAGAAAATATGCAAGTTTTAAGAAAAAAGCGATTTAAAATTAAGTGCAAACAGGAAATTCAGCAAACAGCTTTTGGTTGTGCTCTAAATACAGCTACTAATACAGAAATCAAGTTTAACAAGCCAGAAAATGCTCAAGCTAGGCAGCTATGCAGAAAAACTTGGCAAATAAACAGAGAAAAAATACTTAAAATCTCAAAAGTGGCTCCCTTCTTCTCTCAGCGTTTTTTCCTCTTGGAGGGTGCTTCACCAACAGCCAACAAGCCTGAAAAGACGCTCAAACCACGAGGCAACTAGGTTTTAAGAGAGGAAGATGAAGGAGTTATATACACATATATATATATATATATATGTGTGTGTGTGTGTGTGTGTGTGTACATACATATATATATATATATATATATATATATATATATATATATATATATATATGTGTGTGTGTGTGTGTGTGTGTGTATAGATTGATAGATATAGATATAGCAATAAAACCTGAGCACGAGCACAAATCTCTGAAAGTAGTGCCCCAAAAAATGATAATAAACAACAAACCAACACTTCCAGCACCAACTTAGAGAAAAAACTTTTAAACTGCAAATGTGATAAATATTGACAACTTATTGACAGTATTCAGAGCAGGAAGCAGGCTTCAGGTAAAACAAACCGGTTTCACCCCATGGCGTCATCAGTGTAAATCAGGAAATGGTTACAACAGTATATTTAAGCTCTACATTTAGAGGTATAGTTCATCTTAGAAAATCAACTTAGCAAACATAAAAATGCTAAATAACATCCCCCTAGAGATTTAGAAAGAAAAACAGAAACAAATAAATGTATCCCCATATCATTCAAATGGTTTTTCACCAATATTAAACTATTAGACATGACAAAATAATTAATCTATCATCATAGTAAATGGAGCCTATATTAATAATGCAAAAAATCACCAAGCAAAGATACCAAGAACCGTCATTAAGCCCAGGTTTATATAGTGCACCTAAGTTAATAATCCACATTCTCCCCTTTTGTGACAATATTTTATGCTTGGAAATTGTGGACAAATCCTCACCCATTACCATATCAATACTCACAAAAATAAATGGACTGTAGAATGTTCAAGCTGATGTTTAAAAAGAGCGCTCCTGGGACGTCTATATTTAATGTCACTTGGACTGCAATCCTCTGTTTAAGGAGTCTTGATGTCTGACCAACATAGAAAGCTCCACATTGGTAGACTGTCATATAAACTACCCACTCACTTGTATATGTTATCAAATTTCTAATATCATAAACCTTGAACAGATTAACTGACATAAATGATTTTTTTTTGTAAACAATTTTACAATAAGTAATTCCCACAAAACACACTTACACATAATCTATTCTTTTTATTTTTATTACCACCCATTCACTTAAAGGCTCACCGCTGCTTTCTGCTGTGATAAACATTTCTGCAGTTTTGTTCTACCTAAGTAGTGTGGGTATTTGTAAGCATTGTCCATATTCAGGCTTGTGTTTTGAGCCTAGATGTTGTGGAGGCTATGTGTCTGAGCATATGTTCAAGGCCATCTTAGTTTAGCCAAAGCCATACTGCATTTTGCTGAGAGGGGATTGTTTATGGTCATTGGCTGATTGGGGTTACCTGGACTATAGCTTGGAGTAAGCACCTCATTGATTCTTTCGACCTTTTTTTAAAGTTGTTTCAGGTTTCAACTTCCTGTTACCTAAGAAGTTCACTTGTGAGTGTTTCTGACATTTCACACTGAGCTAATCAGAGGAAGGGCACTGAGCAAACTCGCATCTGTAATATATAACATTAAGTATCCTGTTTTTTGCTTATTTTTACGAGTTATTTATAGCACTTTTATTGTCTGCTGCATACCTTTCTAGCTGGTTTCACTGTGTGTGAGGTGTTAACTGGAAATTGTCTGCATTTATTAAGCATCTGTTTGGGTTTTTTGTTCTGATTTCCTGCCAAGGAGTGTATCATATTTTTTTCCTACCCTCTCTCCCTATTGGTATCGTGTTCTTATACTTGGTGGCTTTGCAATTGCCCGCCCCTACTGTAAATTTGATCTGGGACACTCCCCCCAGTCTAGTGCCATTACCTCATTCTACCTAATCCAGGGAGAACATTTGAGAAGGCCAACCCACTTAGTTTCTGCTCCTCCTTTCTCCTATCCACTTTACAAAAAAAAAATGTCTAACTTGTTTTCTACCTTTCCTGTACGTAGTCTAGTCCAGATACAGATTTGCTATATCCCGGACTATTTGTAAGCTTTCTGTGTTGGAGGGAAGCCTTCTAGCTTAATTTTGTTTCTTAGAACTAGCCAGTTTTTTTTAGTTTCAGCACTCAAATCTGTTTCTTTGAGCTCAGCACTTGTTCAGAACTCATTGTAAGCACAAAATAAGCTACAAATTATTACATCACTGAACATTCCTCACTTTTCTAGAGGAAATCACATATCCAGGCATGTCTAAGGGTCAGCTCCCAGTGGTTTCTCCTGTCTACCTGATGAATCTGGGCATTGTTGGGCAATGCAGCACTTGTCTCAAGTACACAGACAACCCTCTCCTCCTACCACCCAACACTACAACCCGTGAGAGATGTACCTATATATCCAAAATGGAAGCAAAGCTCTCTTCACCCAAGACCGGACTAGACAGTCAAGAGGAGAAGGTAAACACTTGCACCACACCTCACTCATCACATAGTCCCTCAAAACCTAGACCACCAAAACACACACATATAAACACAAAACACACACCTACATTCATGGAGGCTCTCAATAAAAATCTACCCAAGCAACAGGGACCTCCATAGTAGAAAAGCAAGCAACCTCCACCCCTCAACACAACCCAAATGACACATAGCTCACAAACTCAGTGTGCCACCTATAGTCAGGCACACTGAAGTTCCACTCACCAGGCTAAACAAGGAGAAAGTTACTGTCAGCTGTCTGTCGGGTGTCAGGATCTGCCACATAACACATGCACTCAGGTCACTCCACAACAAGTACAAATATGACTCTGTCATTGTCCATGTTGGTGTGAATGACCTGAGACGTACCTCCCTGGACTACATGAAAAGAGACATGGAGGGGCTGTCCGATCTTGTAGCCCGGGCAGGTATGACCCTAGCCCTGAGTAGCATCCTGCCATCACCCAGAATGATACGACAGTAAAAGGACAAAATCATTGACTTCAACAATTGGCTAAGCTTCTGGTGTCATCCTAAGGGGATCGAGTATCTGTCTGCCTGGGATGACATGATTGACAAACCACAATGCATTGCCAGAGATGGCCTGCACCTGTCGCCCTTAGGATTCTGGATACTGGCTAAGGCTCTTGCCACCCCTATAGTGTCTTTTTTAGGCAAGGTGCAAATGACAAATTCACCAATGTAACAGGTACAAGCAAGCAAAATCTGAGGGTAATGCTACTCAATGCTAGAAGTCTAAACCTCAAAATGCACTCACTCAAGGCACTCCTTAAAATGTAGAACACCATCTGTGCAGTGACAGAGACCTGGTTTAAGGCTCCAGAGAGCACCCATGCATTACTAGGCTATAATTCATACCGCACCTTTTGGCCACCTAACCTGGACCGAAACACTAAAGGCTGAGCTGTGTCCATATTCATTAAGGCTATCCACACCTCCAGGGTAGTTGCTCAGCATAATGCATCCGAGATTATCCAAGTGCATCTAACTCTGGGCAAGACCGTAATCCAAACTGTAGCTTGCTACACATCCCTCACCAAGCCCCAGGATTCCCACTCCTCATTTCCTGATATACTGGAAAATATTAGGGTACAACCTAACACTTTAATAATGGGTGATTTAAACTACCCCACCATTAACTGGAAAAACTACTCATGTACCAACTTTTGTGCTCAACGTTTTCTGGAATTCATAAATTCCAACCCCTTGGATAGAAGTAACCCCACCCCCACCAGGGGCAGCAGTCTCCTAGACCTGGTCATTGCCAACATGGGCAACCGGTGATCCACACCAGAGGTCATTTCCTCGTTGGTCAGATCCGACCACAAGCTAATCACCCTAGACATCCACACCCCACCCCCACCTCCCATTAGGGAAACCACAGTAAAAAAATTTCTCCAAAGCCAACTTCATGCTTCTTAAGACAAGTGGCAAACTTCACAACACCCATGCTGACAGACAATAAAGGTACGACTGCTGAATCCTACACAAATGCAGTTTATAAGCACTTACACAAGTGCATGGATCGTGCAATTCCTAACAGAACCATGATGCTATCCTCCAAAAAAAGGAAGCCAATCTGGAGGTCCCCTGCCATAAACAAACTCTACAACAGAAGAAAGAAACTATTGCAAAAAAGAGTAAAATCCCATGATTGGAGGAACTCCCTGGTCAGCCTCAGTGAGAATATGAGATCCCTCATAAAATCCTCCAAAGCTAGTTATGAAAACAAAATTGCCACTGATTCTAAAGACAACCACAAAGCATTCTATAGCTATGTCAAGAATCTCAATGGCAAAACTCAGATTGTACAGTTATGTACCTACCATAAAAGTAGATGTTCGAGTGTATTCACTGTTGCAGTCATTACAATTGGGTTATCCTGTTGGCAGGCTTCCCGCAGTCGGCCTGAGTTCCAAAGTCTAGGTCCGGCGTCAGTTGCTGTCACCTCTTCCCTGACGTCAGTGCGCCAGGGGTATATAAGATGCAGCCAATGCCATTTTCTTCAGTTTTTCTTGCCCCAGATGTCAGGTGCCCCTAAAATGGTAGGCTAAATTATGCCAATAAACATGCATGCACAAAAAACAACTTTTCCTTCATCTACAACAAATACACCACATAGGTTGTATAGAGTAGAAAAGTACAGTTAGGTCCCAGCAAAGAAGAAAGGGGATGGTGGGAGGGTAACCTGGACTGCAACAGTGAATACACTCGAACATCTACATTTATGGTAGGTACACAGCTGTACTATGTTCATCGTGTTTCACTGTTGCAGTCATTACAATTGGGTTGAATCCCAAAGCTAAGGTTGGGAGGCTGGAGCTAAATAGGATTAGGAGAGGCTATAAGGCCCTGAAGAACTGCAGTGGTAAAGCCTGCCCTAGATTTAGAGTAGAGAGGTGAGTGATAGTGCTTTGTAAAGGTATGCACTGAACTCCAAGTTGCAGCCTCTAAGATGTCTTTGGTTGGTACTCCTCAGAGGAAGGCTGCTGAAGTGGCTGCTGCTCTGGTTGAATGTGGCCTAATGCCCTTAGGCACTGATTTGCCATGCTGTGAATAGCAGAAACGAATGCAATGGCCTATCCACTTTGAAATAGTCTATTTTGAGATAGGCTTTCCATGTGATGCTGCAGCATATGCCACTAGAAGTTGATCAGTCTTTCTGAAAGCTTTAGTTCTGTCAAAGTAGAAGCATAGCTGTCTGTGAATGTCCAAAAAATGCATAATTTTCTCATCCTTATTCTGTGGGTTTGGATAAAAAGTAAGCAAATGAATTGTTTGGTTAAGGGCCACACTGGACACTACCTTAGGCATAAATGTAGGGTTTGTCCTCAGCGAAACCCTGTCAGGATGGAAAATGATAAAAGGTTCCACAGCCAAGAGTGCCTGTAACTCTGAGACTCTTCTAGCGGAGGTTATTGCTAGGAGCAGAGCTGTTTTCCAGGATAAGAATTTTATGTCAGCTGCAGAGGCTGGCTCAAACGGAGGCAGTGTGAGTTTTTCCAAGACATAGCTGAGGTCCCATGCAGGTATTGGTGCTCTCCTTGGAGGTCTTATGTTTTTGGCCCCTCTGAGGTACTGCCTCAGTAACAGATGAGAAAAAATAGGTGGTTTTGTATTGTAATGAGCGGAAATGGCAGAGGCATGAATTTTAATTGATGAAAAGGAAAGGCCTTTATCCAGCATCCCAGTTAAGTATTGCAAAATCTGAGGAATATTTGGAACAATCGTGTCAATGCCTTGTGCTTGGTTCCAAGCACAGAATCTCTTCCATTTGTCTGCATAAGATTTTCTGGTGCTAGGCCTCCTGGCCTTCAAAATAACATCCATCACTGCTTTAGAAAGAGGTGTGTCTTGAGAGGCTATATTATCTGCCATGCCGCCAGGTTTAAGGTTTTGAGTTGGCTGTGCAGTATCTGGCTGTCTTGTTGGGTCAGTAAGTGAGGAATTTGAGGTAATGTCCAGGCTGGGCAGTGAGACAAGCTCTTTAGGATTGGGTACCAGTGCTGGTGGGGCCAGTCTGGGGCAATCAGTATAAATTTTGGTTACTCTTGTTTGTCCTTGAGGAGTACCTTGGGGAGGAGAGGCAGAGGAGGAAAGGCATATACTGTTAGATTTTTCCAGCTGAAAGACAGAGCATCCACTTTCCATGCTTGCTTGTGATAAGTCCTTGTGCAGAATCTTTGTAGTTGGTAGTTGTGAGGGGAGGCAAATAGGTCTATATCCAGGCATCCCCAGGTCCTTGTTATCATGCTGAAGACTTGTGGATCCAATTTCCACTCTTGGGGATCCATTAGATTTCTGCTTAGTTTGTCTGCCAGAGTATTTTTCCTTCCTGGCAGGAATTGAGCTTGCAGATGTACTTGGTAAGTCAATGCTGTGTGCCACAAGTTCATGGCTAGCCTGCAGAGGGGGTAGGAATGTGTGCCTCCCTGCTTGTTTATGTACCACATGACTGTAGTATTGTCCGTCTTTATTAGTAGTTGTCCTGGATGAAGTTGATTCCTGAAGGTTGTTAGGGCATTATGAACAGCTAGCATCTCTTTTTGATTGATATGTAGATGCATTTGACTTGCGGACCATGTGCCCTGAATACATCTTCCTGCCATATGGGCCCCCCAGGCGTAATCTAATGCATCTGTTGTCAATGTCTGCCTGGCTGTGGGTAAGGTGAATGGCTGTCCCGTGTTGTGGTGACAGGCTTTTGCCCACCATCGAAACTCCTGTTGCAGGCAGGGAATTAGGGTAATTATTGTTTCCAGGCTTTGGCAATGTTGAGTCCAAACACTTTTTAGATACCATTGAAGTTTCCTCATATGCAGTCTTGCATATGGAATTAGTAGAATGCAGGATGCCATGAAACCCAAGGCCTGCAGAATTTTTCTTGCAGATAACTGGGTCTTTGTTGCCAACATTTTGAAATAAGTAGTCAGTTGTCTGTGTTTGTTTGGCATGAGATAAGCCATCTGGGCAGTTGTATTTAAGCTTGCACCCAGGAATATTATCTCTTGAGAGGGTACGAGTTTTGATTTCTTCTCGTTTACTGTGTACCCTAGACTTGTCAGTAATCTTTTTACAAACGTCAGATGCTGTAGTAGAATGTCCTTGTTCTCCACTTGAATAAGGCAGTCGTCCAAGTAAGGATATATTTGTATTCCTCTTTGTCTGCAAAATGCAATTACTGGTGCCAGGCACTTTGTGAAGACCCTGGGCGCAGTAGATAAGCCAAAGGGAAGTGCAGAGAATTGGTAATGCATTGAGCCAGCTTTGAATCTGAGGTGTCTTCTGCATGTTTGTTTGATTAGGACATGCAGGTATGCCTCTTTTAGATCTAAAGTCACAAGCCAAGCCTTCTTGCCCAACATGGGAAGAAGCTGCTGTAGAGTCAACATTTTGAATTTTGGAATATCCAGATATGTGTTTAGAATAGATAGGTCCAGTATTGGTCTCCAGGCTTTGTCTTTTCTGGGTACCAAGAACAGTCTTGAATAGAATCTGTGACCCTGCTCTTGTTCTGGTACTTGTTGAATGGCCCTCATGTTCATGAGGGATGAAACTTGTTTTTGTGCCTCTGCCCATTGATTGCGTGGCAGGTCTGGCATACCGTTTTGCCTTGGCAGGGTGTGAAAGTGGAACCTGTAGCCTTGTGAAACTATATTTAGAACCCATTTGTCCTGGGTGATCATGTGCCAATGTTGTGTAAAAAGTGCTAGCTTTCCCCCCAAAGGGGCTGCCAAAAGATAAGTGCTTGGTGCTGGAAGTGGAAAGTCATTGTGACTGTTTCCTGTATGGCTGTGATTTTTCCTCTCCGCTCTTGGAGGTAGAAGCACCCCATTGTTTAGGCCTGTATGAGCCTCAGGGCTGTGATCTGCCTCTGGGGCTCTGTATCTGTCCCTTTGTGGTCTATCTGACACTGGAAAGGACCAATTTTTTGTAGGCCAGTTCCTGCTAAATCTGGGAGGCTGTACCTGCAAGAAATCCTTGACTGTTTGCATAGATTTAGCCTTGTCCTCCATTTTCTTCAACACCTCTTCTGCTTTAGCACCAAACAAAGTATCATGCTGTAAAGGAGCGTCTAATAGTTTTGCTTTAACATGATCCGGCAAATTTTGTTCTTTTAACCAAGCATGCCTCCTAATGACAGAACCTGTAACAGCGGCCCTGCAGGAGGCCTCAAGAGAATCAAAACCACATTGCAAAGTATGCTTTCCAACTTGTTCAGCTGCATGCAATAAATCCTGCATTTCTTTATTGTCTGCACATTCTGCATTTGCTGGCATTTTCTGTTTAAGCAAGGATATAAGATATTGCTGATATTTAAGCATATGAAATTGGCAATTTAAAGCTCTTACAGCCAAGGTAGCAAAGGTATAAATCGTTTTGCCCCATCTGTCTAGGGCCCTAGAATTCCTATCAGAGGGAATAGGGTTTTTTGCAGTAGAAGCCTTGACCCCTTTGGGACCCTGAGAAATGGTTTCTGGGTCAGCTGAAAGGGTTCTTATAGAGAAATTTATGTGAATCAGGAACCCTATAGTATCTGTCTGGCTTAACAGGGGCTGGTGGTAAAGAGTCTGGAGAAAAACTGGCCTCTGTAAATACATCATCTACAATGTCTAAAACAGGCAGGATAGCAAGAGGCCTGTGCTGGGGCAATAAAAGGAAATCTCTGAGCCTTTTCTTGGATTCTGAGTAAGCTTGGCTCTCCCAGTGGAAATGCTCCCTCATAGTATGTAATGTTTCCCCAAAAGAATAATCATCAGGAGGAGAGGCTGAAGGGATCGATTCTTCAGCATCAGAATCCTCATAGGGAGGAATAGAGTAATCCTGTTCAGAGGAAGAATCAGAGGAAATGTAAACCTGGTCTGAAGATTCATATTCTAACTCTTGCCTAGGCCTCTTTTCAGGAGGGGGATGGGAACCCCTGATCAAAGTAATAAGGACTTCGGCCATTTTAAGCATCTGTTTTTAGGCATGGAGGCCTGTCCAGGTGAATGCTGCACTTGTTTCTTTGCCTTTAGAGCTGCTTTAGTCTTTGTCTTTGTAGCTGAAGTAGGTTTCACATATAACTGTGTAGGCCTGAAAACACCCTCAGAAGCCGATGCCTGCTCAGCGGCTCCGGACCCATCTGAGGGAATAGCTTCCGAGTGTCCAATACCTTGAGTTTCCAGAGGCCCAGTCGGCTCCACGTGGGAGTCGGAAGTGGCCTATGGCTCTGAGGTAGCGGGCATCAGGGGCTGCGAAAGCGCCTCACTGAGAACCGGCAAACCGGTGACAGGCCTAGAAGAAGCATCGTCGTTGGTTCTGGATCTCAGATGCCTGTCCTTTTCTATTTCTTTTCGTTTTTTGTAAACTCCGGTAGTCAGCTGATCCAATGGCATTATATAATTAAATCTTCTGCCAAAGTAATGAAATGCAAAATCTTACCGACGCTTAATAGTGCGTTGGTTAAATCTAGCACAAAACCGACAACTAGCAACGTTATGGTCAGGGCCTAGGCAAGGAATACAGTAAGAATGAAAATCCTTATGAGGTATTTGCTTCCCACAAGAAATACAGTTATTAACTTTTTCTGACATCGGTCTGGAGCAAGAAAAAAGTTTCCCCAATGGAATGAAGACTTTGAATCTGAAATAATTTGAAAACTTCAGGAGTCGGAACTGCTTTTGCTTCAGGCACTGCATGGCAAGAAAGACTGAAGAAAATGGCATCAGCTGCATCTTATATACCGATGCGGACCTAGACTTTGGAACTCAGGTTAGCCTGCCAGCAGGATAACCCAATTGTAATGACTGCAACAGTGAAACACGATGAACATCTGCTCTGAGTTACAGCACAATGACACTAAATATACAGAACCAACTGATATTGCCAACATCCTGGCAGATAGGTTCAGTACTAACTTTACCCCCCTCTCATCTCCAAAAGGGCCATCTCTATACTGGAAGAATGCAAAGTTCCTGTAATCAGGGCTGCACAGGTAAGAAACACAATCTCCAAATCCAAGAACACAGCATCCATGGGACCTGACAACATCCCAGGCTGCGTTCTACACAAACTACAGAATGAACTGGCACCCCACCTAAGTACCATGTTCAGTCATAGCCTCACCTCAGGCTTTGTGCCAAATGAAAGGCACACAGCGATGGTTATGCCACTCCATAAAGGGGGAGCCACCACGGACCTCGTGAACTACCACCCCATTAGCCTGACGAGTCTGGTATGCAAGGCTATGGAACGTATCATCATGGAACTTATAAACAATGACATTAGTAATCTCCAAACTCTGAACCCAACCCAGTTCTGGTTTGTAAAAAGCAGATCATGTCTCTTAAACCTGATAGACTTCTTTGAAGCGATCACCAAAGCCGTAGATGAGGGTAAGGTGTTTCACACAGCCTATCTAGATCTCGCCAAGGCTTTCGACACCATCCCCCACTCTGGAATTATAGATAAACTAACTAAACTAGGTATAAATCCCTATGTCACAAGATGAGTTGCCAACTGGCTCACTGACAGAACCCACACTGTGAAAGTAGCAGAATCCAAATCCAACTTCAGACCTGTGACAAGTGGAGTACCACAGGGCTCAGTCCCGGATCCTCTCCTGTTTGGTATCTACTTCTCTGAAGTACAGGCTAACACAGAAGGTCTTTGGCTAATGAAGTTCACAGATGACTGCAAACTAGGAGCCATAATCGAAACTCCTAACTATGTGGTCATCGTACAAAAGGGCCTCACTGAGACAGATGCCTGGTGTCAAAGCCATGGCCTCAAGCTCAATGCCAAAAAGTGCATTGTCATCCCTTTTGGTAAAACCTCTCTACCCATAAACTACCACATAGGCGGTTGTCTACTTAACACCAAAAGTGTGATAAGAGACCTTGAGACAGAGGTGGACAGTAGTCTCTCCTTTGATAATCACATCGCCACAGTAGTCAGGAAAACCTTCTGCATGTCACACCTCATCAAAAAAGGTTTGTCATCCAGGAAAAAAGAGGTAATTGTTCTCCTCTACTCGTCACTCATTAGACCCATTATGGAGTACAACTAGAAAGGCTGCAGAAATACCTCACAAAGAGGATTACCAGCCTCAAACAGATGCCCTATGCAGACCATCTCAAAAAACTCCAGCTTTACTCCATCGCATATCACCTACTCAGAGGCAATCTCTGCCTAACAGACAAAGCTATGTCAAGCCCAGAGCTGTTGGATATGCTCTACTTAAAGAAATCCCAATTCTTCCGAGCTACACGCTCTATGGACCTAAACCTTGTCACCACAATAAACAGAATATGCTGGAGGGATAGATTGCTGTCCCAGAGACTTCCCATACTCTGGAGCAAACTACCTATCTTTATCATGCAATGCTCCTCATTAACACTCTTCAAGAAAAATCTTGATGATTGGATGGGAGACAGGAAATTCAATCCGGTGATCACTTCTGTGGCTCTGCTCAACAAGGGCACAGGAAAATAATTGTCTTGGGTGGCAAAAGCCATGGTACCATTTGGCTAGGCTTATATAGGCCCTACGGCCAATAGCCTAGTATTTACCTATGAACCTATGAACCTATCACACTACTTTTAAAGCACCAAAGATATTCCCCTAAGGATTTTCCACTTCAATAACCAAAATGGCAATAGGTATCCAAACATTGATCTAAAATGGATCTGCTTTCAAGAGCTGCCAGTGTTTATTGATCAGCTCTGTAACCTTAAAGGTATTTGTCCCAAAAGTCTGTGCATGTGTGTTTCCATGTATGATTCTTTGTATATGTTTCTGAGTCTGTCTATCAGCATCTATGTGTGTGTGTGTGTGTGTGTGTGTGTGTGTGTGTGTGTGTGTGTGTGTCTGTGTTTGCCAATCATCATTCTGAGGCATTGTTGCTGCTTGTGTGTGTGTGTGTGTGTGTGTGTGTGTGTGTGTGTGTGTGTGTGTGTGTGCGTGCGCGTGTGTGTGTGTATACATGAAATATTTATATGACATATATTCTGCATATAAAATATTTTCTCCATCAAGAATTACATATAGTATACCAAGTTTAAATCATTACTCAGTGGAACTATATTAAGTGAAAATATATTAAAACATGCATATACTAATACAAAAATATGAAACAATTTAACAGATAGCCCATTACCTAACTGCAATAATGCTCTGCTGGGTGGAGATTACTGGACAACTAGTGCTGACCCTGTCAGGCATTGTTACTTGCATGCTGCATTTTTAGTCTCTTAGCAACACTGCATATGGGTATGTGATAAAATTGTCAGATTACTTTATTTATTTATTTATCTGTTGACATTTGCTGACCAGATAGAGCCCACTAACTTAGTTTTATTGCCCATATTCACATGACAGCTCAGGATGTAATTATACTGACCATGAGCAATTTCCACATGACTCTTCATCCTTTCTCTTGAAAAGTGCCACAGGATCTGTCATCTGAGGCAACTGTGACTACTATTAATACTGCTATCTGTAAGACAGTAACAAAGGGATACAGTGCCCCCTTTTAAGTTGCACTGCAGTGCCAGTATATGAATATTACTCAAAATGCCTGACGTATGCATAGACTTGATAGTCCTCTAGTGTTTTTAAAATCAAGGCAAGTATGACATCTCCTGAACTATTTGGTAACACTGACCATAAGGAGTATTTCTCTGCTAATGCACATCAGCATTCTGAGTGTCCAATATGACCTTTTCAGTATATTATGGGATGTGTTGTCCAGCATAAATAATATGTGTTGTTCTTCATTTCTACTGAATTAGTAAAGCAATTAACCATACAAATCCCATCAATGCCTTGCTTTGAAACAACTTCAATGGCTTGAGTTCCCCCAACTTCTTTTTTCCCAGCTTCAGTTCATTCACACCTTACTGAACAAACCCTTGGCCTGTCCTTCCCTCTCCTCTCTCATATCCCTCTTCACCTCCTCTCAAACTCTACATGGCTCTGATCAACACCTTCTTAATATTTATAAAACTAACAAACACATTGGTAAACTTCTTTATAAAAGCATATTGTCCCAAGCCTGTAACAATCTTCCACCATATATTCATAAAGTCAGTTGTACAAACCACTTCAGAACTGAACTTAAAAACGGGTCTATAAAAAGCGAACTGTGATTAATCGACCCTATGTAAGTGAAAGCTTACAATATCGAACTGTCAGAACAGCATTTTTTTTCCAAGGGAAAAAAATCGTTGTTCCCACAAAAAAAAAAAAAAGAAAACACTTGATAACATTACATTAAGTGGGGGCTTTGTCCCCCGCACCCCTCCTATTTAAATATACCAACTCCAAGACCACACTACACTGCTGAAAATGGCAAAGTACTGAAGTGGCCAAGCAAATTCTTTCCCAGGGAAAGAATTTGCTTACATGCCGCTTCGATATTTTGCCATTTCAGTCTTTTATGTTCGACCAAGAAGCATTTGAAAGAATGTGTCTTCGGTCTTCTAATGGGAACCCCCTTAAAAACTACCTTCTTAATTCTACCTCCTGCCCATGCCAGAACCCTACTTAACCCCCCCCCCGCCATATTCAGACCTCTCTATACCTCTCTTTACTCTACATCTTCTAGTCTTCTACTACTTATACTCTTTGTTAGTAGCAACACTATCATGCCTTTTTTTTACCACTCTGACACTGTCTTCTGTAATATTATCACATACTAGTGTGAACTTAAGTCCGTTTTTCTCTAAACTCTCATCTACTGCTCACTCAGCATTTTATTTTGTATTTACTTTCTATGTAACCCTCTGTTACTGTGCAATAATATAACTATCTAATTTTCTTCCTTTTTGAATGTGTGATATAAATATGTAATATTTTTATTTTTGAATGCATGCATCTTGATGTCTTTTTTTTTTTCGGGAGCTTTTCTCCTTGGGTCTCCACTGAAAATGGACCTTTGGCTCAGCTGGACTAAGCCAGCTAACAAATGACAAATAAATAAAATAAAATAAATAAATACCGTGTCATGATTTCTGAAACTCGCACATGTAAGCAAAATTAGCATAACAAAAAATTGAAATATACAACAAATATACAAAATATCAATTTGACATATGAATTTTGTAAAAAAAAATATTAAAATTTGCATAGGCTTCTTATCTGGTCTTTAATATTTAAATATTGATTCTTCTTTGGTATACAATGCAAACAGAGAAAATGACTTGTGTATCATATAACAGGGAAACACACATCAGGAAAATGGCAGGAAATAAAGACACCTGCTTTCTAAAGACTTTAAGAAAGTTGTCTTTAATTTCTAGTACGAGTTGAAGTCTGTCATGTCTCTCTCCATTTTGTGCTTTGGCTCATTTTTGATATAACCACCTAGTACATACTGTTTTAAAACAAACTGTAAATACATATGAACTGCACAGCCCTTCCAAAGCTGAGTATTAAGATCTTAACTGCACATGTTTAAATTCGATCACTTTACTACAAAAACTGCACCGTCCAACTAATGCGTTTCCCATCTCATACTTAAAAAGGTAAAAAGAAATGCACCACGTAGCCCAGTGACATACACGTCATATTTAGTGTAAAGAGTTTGTATGTAGGAGAAGCACCTAACAACATAGCAAGTCAGTATCTATTCCAGTGGTTCAGAATAGTCACATTTCTTGTTACTGTACCAAACATCCTTGGTGACAAACAGCTCAGGCTACCTTTTGCTTCCGTCCTATCTTCTTAAATGACATAGGCCTAGCCTTTACCACTGGTAGTTTACAATACATGACAGCAAAACTGAAGGGGGTATTAATGGTTGCATTTACTGAAATTTAGAAGAGCAGTTAGGAGGGGGAGAAACATCTGCACCTAACATTGCCACAGTGCTCTGGTCCTCTATGTACAACAATGATTTTGATCCAGCTCAGCACAGATCTGAAATGTTACATTGAATGACAAATGTGATAAATCACTAAAAAGTACTTCACAGCTTCAATATTATGCAAGGTACAGGTTTGATAGACTTGACCTCCAAAGCCTTTCAATCATGAAATAAACTTCACAACAACAGATATCTTCCAACATCACTGTATTATACAATTGTTTAAAACAATATTTTCTGTTAGCATTATAAACGAAATCTTACCTCAACGAATTAGTCTGCAGTATAATGCAACATTTACTGAACACTCTAGATTAGTTTTTACTCACCTAAAAAGAAAGGAAATATAGAGAAAGATTATTGTTAAGTGATATTGAATGTTGCCCTATTAGGCTGTGACATACTTCAATCTTTTTATTAAAACAATTTTAAATAATAGTAGTATAATAAATTGGATTTGTAGTACATGTAGTGCTATGATTGCATTCTAAAATCAATGAAAAGACAGGCTTGTTAGGCAACTTTCTGATATCAAAAGGGTGCTTAACATTAAGCTTTTATTAAGTACCACACTCAGGAAAGAGTTATATAGTTTTCTTATTTCATTTCAAGGTGTTAACAGTGTTCAGTGGACACAACAAAGAAGCTGTTAAACATATCATCCTTTCTTATTTTAAATCTGAAGAGTATAACAGTTCAAATGAAGCACTTATTGACTTGCAGGTGCACTTCTGTGGTTGTATCTCCTACAACTTTCATATCTGTTAAACACTTACTGTACTACACTTTCTTTATCCTCTCTAACTTTTGCAGTACATTGGAAGAGGTAAAGCTCCATCCATTAGAAAGCATTATAATTGGGCCTCTCCGATCTTAAACAAGGTTATTATGTGTTCTTGGCATGGCTGTCAAGATTCACCATTCAAACTTCATTCTCAAGGGGAATTTCTTGACATCCATGTGTTGAACACATAACATCCTTGATATAATTGAAGAACTGTTATAATCATCTATATTATACATTCTATGACTATAAGATAAAGGATTATGCCAATGGAGAAAATACCATTTTATTTTCATAAGATGTTATACACTTCAAAATGTTCATAAAAAAGAAAAAGGACAACTCACTTGGGAGAAACTAAGAAACGTGAGGAAGGAAGTTAATGGTATATAAGTAAAATATGTTTAAGGTATGCAGTAAATATCAGCAGTTATGGGCAATTTCTAGTTTAGAAATAACCATTACTACATATAACCAACATCAGCTTTACCATTCTTCATATGCATAATTAATTAAAATAAAACAGCATTATTTCTGCAAATGCTGAATCCAGTAGCTCAAATGAAATATTTCACAAAATAGTAGCATTTATGGTTTCACAAAGCTTTAGCATAATGAAATCATTTAGTTATGGTCCTCTTTTGTATTGCTAATACTGACCAAACAGTGAGTGGTGTGTTTTGTGAAAGCATGTGACTGTAGGGCTATTAAACAAAATTAATGAAGTTAAAACACAGGAAAAGTACAAAGTTCATTAAAATAACATGGCAAACTATATCTTGTATGTTTTTATAACTGGAGTTAGAGCCAGGGTATATATGCAATTTTCCAAGCCTCTGATAATTGGATATCTCCTAGAGTAGGTATACTTTATAGCTACTAGGCTGAGTTAAAAAATTGTAAATATAATTTAAGTAGAAACCACATATGTTAAAGGTATGCTAGTTATTTAGAAATGACATCTGAGGGAGGCTCAAGAATCAAATCAGATCATCCATTTACAAAGCTACTTTACTCTTAATGTAATTACTTATTTTATAACCATCCATAAATGTGTCATCATATGGAATGCATTACCAACTTCAAGGGTAAGACTGTGTAGTAAAATCTTATTTATTTATTTATTTATTTTACGTTTGTTTACCGGAATGGTCCGACTGGGACAGTGCCCATTTTCAGCGGAGGCCCGGGGAAAAAAAAACTCCAGTCTAAACTTACATGCAAATTATCACAATAAGTAATAGAAATTATAAACAAAAAAGAGTGTTACACATTTACAGGATAAAAATGTAAAAACAAAAATATATACATAGTATCAAATAGAGCAAGACTTTAAACACTTGAATACACACAAAAATATATGGTTGAACTTATATATGTGGAGGAACATAACATTAGTTAGGAAATTAAGTAGGGAGAATCACTTAGGCAAAGTAGTGCATAGTTAGTAATACATCCGTGGTGGGAGCTGCAGCTAGGAATGTAGCTACTATAGAGAAGTAGTGTTGTTAGAAGGGATATGTTAACAGTTTTAGTACATACAGCCAAATTCTGTAAGTAATGCTAAGTTAATAATTAACATGGTGTGTTAAATGTGCAAAGCCAGGATTCAAATAAGTGTCTTTTGAGAGATATTTTGAAATGATTATGATTGCTTAAGCATCTAATTCTATGTGGAAGGGTATTCCAATTTTTAGCAACAAAGTTAGAGCAGACAGAGTTTCCTGCTGTATTGGCTACTTTGGTTACTTGGAGTAAGTCTTTATTAGATGATCGAAGAGTATGAATGTTAGAGTAGGGTTTTAGAAGATTTTTTGGGAAAGGTACATTTTCAGAATTGTGCATTATTTTGTGAGTCATTATTAACTGGTTATAGTTCATAATATGAGGTAGTTCCAACCAAGAAAGATTTTTTAGGCATTGACAGTGATGGGTTGAATGTGTGGAATCTGTTGCAAATTTGGCAATCTTATTATAACATGATTCTAATTTACTTAGTTCTGACATTCTGAGGTTGGTAAGTATGGGGGATGCATATAAGAGTGAGGAGAGAAGGTAGGTTCTAGCTATGGCTATTCTTGCAGAATCTGTTGAGACTTTTTTTTTCTATATATTATTTCCATTTTCTTGTGAACCTTTCTGACTGTGTTAGAAATGTGTATAACTTCATACTTTTAAAGGCCAAAAAACAAAACACAATCCAAAAAAACGGCCTCGGTTGCAACGAGATGAAGACAGATAAAAAATTCCAAATAAGCAACTAAGAAGTGCTTGAAAAAAGAGAACTTTAATTTAACAAATAAAAATAAATCAGATACATCCAGTAAATCAGGCGCTTTCATCTCTAACCATTTGGAGACTTTATCAAGACAGAGCATGCCCCAACTGCTAGTAAATTTATAATACAAAGTTAATTACTGAACCAATCAACATCCAGGGTTCATGAATAATTCATGAGCAATGACTATTCCTACAATTTACATCTAATAATGTCAAATAACCACACATAAAAAATTCATCATCCTAAATATTACCCACTATAATACATATAAATACATAACTAAAAAATACATTTTATGTGTGGTTATTTGACATTATTAGATGTAAATTGTAGGAATAGTCATTGCTCATGTCCAAAAAGACTGAATACATTGTTTTGCCATCATCTCTGAATTTATTTATAGTATTAGTATTTATAGTATTACTGAAACTTAGAAGAGCTGTAGTAGTGCTATGATATGGTCGGAATCCACGCTGTGATAATGAGAGGAGATTATTGTTTAGAAGGTGTTTAAGAAGTTGAAAGTGGATACATCTTTCCAGAATTTTAGAAAGTGTTGAAAGTATAGCAATGGGCTGGTAGTTTGTTAGTTCTGTTGAATTACTTACTTTGTGTTTGTTTGTTTCTTTCGGCTTTTCCCGGTTAGGGGTTGCCACAGCGGAACTCTGGTCCACTAATGATTGGCAGTAGATTTTGACGTGCTGGCTTGCCGGGCCTAACGCGCAACCTTCAACGAAGGAACTCCCATTCACGCATGTCGCCACACAGAAGACGCTCTAACTGAGAATCGAACAGGCAACATCTAACTGTGAGGCGACAACGCTACCGCAGCACCACCACCGTAGTGAATTACCTACTTTGTGTAACGGTGTAATATATGCAATTTTCCAAATAGCTGGGACCTACTGTTCTGTTATAGAGTATTTTATAAGTACTGACACAGGGAAGGCAATAACATCTGTTGTTAATTTTAGATATTCTGCTGGCAGGTTATCTACTGCCAGTGAAGTGAGTTTCAACTTCTTTAATAGTTTTTCAGTATTTTGTTTTGGGACTGTCTGAAATGACAATGCATCTACAATATTGTTTGGCTTGTTGGGTGCTGGCATTGTGGCAGACTTGCTATTCTTAGTCAGTGTTAATACACTTTCAGTGAAGAATACGTTAAATTGTTCAGCAATATTGTTTGTGTTATCAGGTAATTTGGGGGGTGGTTTGGCTAGGATGAAGTATGTTATTGATTACATTCCAGAATTTTTGTGGATTCATTCTCTATTTCCATTGTAAATTAAAATGGTGGTGTTGTTTGTCTACTTTAATTTGATGTTTGGCACTGTTTCTAAGTTGCTGGTAAATTAAACGGTTTTGGAGGGATTTATTTTTAGCCCAAGTTTGCCATGCTTTGTCCCTTTGTTTTAGGAGGGAACGAGTCTCATGGGTTAACCATCGTGTGTAGTTGGCTTTGACTTGAACTATTCTTGGTGGTGCAGTCTGTTTAGAATAGTAAGGAAGGTGTCATTGAAGTGTTGCACAGCAGCATGTAAGGGCAGTTGCTTAAGAGGAGTCCAGACGATTTTTTCAAGAATATTAAACAGAACCTGTAAGTTAAGATTTTTCTTATTACAAATTTGGCGGAAGTTGAATAGTTTAGTAGGGTTATTCTGATTTCTCAGTAAGTAGATTCTAAAGTGAGAATACCCAAAGCCACAGGACCCGGATCTCTTCAATGATAAAATTCCACTCAAATGAGTAAAAGCAGCACCTTTATTCCACAAAACCAAGCCAACACAAACAAATAAATCCAAGCGCTTTCACTCAGTTAATACTGAGCTTCTTCAGAGTAGCAAATGTTTTGTGATGCCATTAAAACACATTAACTACTTAGCACCATGTCACATGACATTCACACCCCCCTCCATTGTACAACCCTTAATCATCATGAAATGCATAACATAATCAACACCTGGACATTAAAAATCATTGTACAAAGCCATCCAACCTGTGTTACCATTACACAAGTGTTTAGCAAGTGAATACGACTCCCAACTTTAATGTAAAATCATCATATAAAATGTGAAGTGTACCTCTACTGCTTATAAAATAAAAGATCTAAATCTAACAAATGTCTCCACTGATGTAATAACAGAACAATATCTAATTCTTAGTAGTATTATAACCGAGCCTTCCTTAGTTTGAGTACACTACTAATATTCAAAGCATCATTTAACCCAGGCGGTCTCACTGCATCTAGCCTTAGCTGCCAAAATAATTCTCGGTACTCAGCTTACAAGTTAAGTATGTTCTTAAAGAGAATCACTACACCACCTCCCTTCTTTTCTATTCTATCAGCTGTTAGAATATTGTAACCAGGTAGGGTTATTTCTATGTCTGGTATATGTGTTTTCAACCAGGTTACAATAAGAATGGCAATGTCTGGGTTGTAAAGGGAGGGAGTCACATGGAGGTCATGTATTTTATTCAGCATACTTTTAAGATTTAGGTTTAGTAGTAATATTTCAGAACTTTTATGTGGTACATGTACTTTGATTTGCATTGGGGAGTTTAATGAAATCATGTGTTCGGGGCCTGGGTTTGGGTGGATATCATCACTAAGCATACGTATGGCTGCTATGTGACTGAGCAACTGAAAAAGTCTGAGCAATCGTTTGTGAGTTTTAAAGGAAATATTATGGAGGCTTTCATTTGTGAAGAGTAGTTGCTGTTGTTTGGGTCTATATTACATTATCGAAGTTTCAAAACTTCGAATCTGATATGGTTGACACCATTTAATCGAAGTCTTGAGACATCAAAAATGTAATAAAACAACAACCTACAAAAACAAACCATTTAAACACTCTAAACAGGGGGGCAAGACCCCCTGCACCCCCCACTACTTAAATATACCAACTCCGAGATCGCACTATAGTGCTGAAAAGGGAAATCTTCACTTTCTGTGCTGTACGGAGATCTCAGTTAAAAGACTTTGATCATATGGTGTTGACCATATCAGATTCGAAGTTCTGAATTTTCGATCTTCTGATACAGACTCCTGTTGTTTCAGATCTGTGAGTGTGGTTATAAACAATGATGGGGACACATAAAAGCTTTTAGGCGTTGTTAGGAAAGGATTATTAAATGTTGTTGCTTGCTTTATATACTGATTGCCTATTTGGAAATGGTAAGTGGTGAGGTTAGCTGTAATCGTGAGGAATAAAGTTAATATAAGACCATGTACAAACATAACAGCATTTATGTTTGATAAATTATTTGAAAAATGATCAGTATTGAGGGAAGTTAAATTCTTGTTTGTTAAGGTATTAGTATATTACAATGTCACGTTTTTGAAGTTAGGGGTTACGTATGAAATTTTTGGGGTGTTTACAGGGTATGTTTTTATTGGGCAGTCACTTTTATGTGTGTGTGCAAATGTGTTGTAGATAGCTAGTAATTTGTAATGGGAGGGGTTAGTTGTAATTAGTATAGCAGAGTTGGTGGTTTGAACTCAGTGGGTGTGGTTTGACTACGTTAAAAGGAATAAATTTAGGCCTTTCTCCATAACCATAGTAACTGCAATTCTGTCAGAGTTAAAGGAGAAGTATCCAGTCTTGTCACTTGGCTTCATAGCTGTACATCAATTATCTGACAATTGCAGAAACTCTGGAAGGAATTTAATGTGCCACAACTTCATTCAGTCATTTTTATTAACTTATGTCAAAGACTATGGACACTGGGAATATGGGTGCACTGATTGTCTTTCTTGCTATTATCTTGGGTTTCTATTTTAGATACAATCCTCCAAAGATTGTGATGTGTAAACTTATTAATTATTGATTTAAGCCTATCTACAACAGTGATGCATGAATTATTTGCTGTCAGAATTAAGTATAACAGTAAAACAATTTGCTTGTTTTAACTCTGGTCTGGCATCTTTGTCTAAATTTATATCTGGCTCTAGGCTTCCAGGTGCACTTCTCTGGTTGCGTCTCTCTGTGTAGCAGAAGTTAGTGTGTTACAAAGACTTACTCTACAACACTTTCTTTTTTTCATTCTAACTTTTGTAGCACATGGATTATTCATACTTAAAATATATGGGTTAAAAACTTCTTGGGAATGCATAAATAGGCTTCTAAAGATCTTCACAGATCAGTAGCCTAGAAAGTACCTAAGAACCTATCTCATGGGTTCATAGGTGATTACGAGGCTAAAGGCACAACAGCCTTTACATGCCTAGCCAATAATACCCATGATAAGACAGTATTATATCTAAATTCTCCAGATATGGGATGGGACAGTATCAAGTTAGTGGGTCTTTGAGTTTTGAAGGCCGAGTCATTTTACAGATTGCTTCTATCCACAAGAGACATGGGCAGTACCCTGGGAGTGAATTTACTGTTTCCCATCAATTTAATCAAATTCTTTTTGAAGACAGTGAGAGACAGGCTTTGTTTTATGAAGATGGGAAGTTTAGACAAGGTAGCCTTTAGGATATGAATCTGTCTCTCCAGTAAGTTGTATTAGTATCACAAATAAGGTTCAAGTCCATGGAACATGTAACCCTTGTATAATATTTCTGGAAAATATGTAACATTTTCATCAGGACTGGATCAGAGAGTGCCTTGTAGGTCAGGTATAAATCACTTCTCAATAAACGATATGAGATGGAGTAAAGGGATATGGCCTTTAGGTGGTCTGCATAAAACATGTGTCTAATGCTTTATATCTTTTTAGTGAGAAACCTCTGGGGCCACTCCAGCTGGCGTAAGTGCTGGTTATGTAGAAGCAGAAGGGAGCATTGTGCTTGATTATGGGCCTAATGAGGGCTGAGTAAAATGGCACTATGACTTCCTTTGATCTTGATGCCATGCTTTTATTTGTAAGTTGAGCCACACAGAAGACGATTCTTAAGAAAATATGTGTACAACACTACTGGGTGAATCCTCAATTACTTGGGTGGAGGATCAGCATGTCAAACAGACTTAACAATAGTAGGCATATTCTCAATTGTTTCCCTGAGGAAGATCATAAAACAATAATTCACTGGGAACACACATACAGACTAGTGCTTTATTTGATTTTAATAAATTGATATTATGTCTACTATGGAAATATTTTTTACGTTAGCCAATTAGTCTTCTTATAGGACTGTAAGACAATTGCTTCCAAAGTTTCACAACGCTAAAGGGCTAGGTTCTTAATTACCTATACTATATTGTAGTTTACAGTATGCAACGATTTATAATGTCAGGACCTGCTATAGCTAGTCCTGAAATGTGGAGACTGAATCAATGAAAGAATGGCTTTACATATACTAAGCCCAAGATGCCATTTCTGGAATATTTCATTTTCTCTGAGGTATGGTGATCTTGGAGTTGGTATACATACACTTGGGGAGTGTGGGGGGTTTGCTCTCCCCCTGCAAAAAAGAAGTTTTAAGGAGAAGAACAATTTTCGAGATTTGCTCTTTTCCTGTGTTCTTGGTCTTTTTTTCAGTTTGTCGCCAGTCAGTGTTTTGAGTGCCTAAATTTTAACAGGTTGCCTTTACAGTAATCTCAAAACTGGTTAAGGACAAATGGAATGATGGAATGGATTTTTATTGCCTATATTGGGGAAATGATAGTAGTGGAAGTTTTTGAATTAATGACATATACGGTGGTTGGATCACTGTAAAATATTATAATTTTAAGTATTAACAGCAAGAATTACTTTCACATCTATTATGAACTGCAGACAATCGTTGACAGTGTTCCTGTATAGTCTATCCCCCACTGTGTTTTGAAGATGGCACTTTTAACCAATCATGTAGAAGATCTGACTTTTTCTCCCACTTTTTTTGAGCATACGGCCCAGTCACAAGTTCTGTATTGAAATATTCTTACCTAAGATAAGAATATCCTCAGAATTAAGCCCTGACCTCTGTTTCAATGTGTAAAGGGATGAAGCTTCAACTATAACCCAGATGACTTGAGATCAGTTAGCATTTTTTGGAACTAGAAGAGCATGAAAGGGTAGGATTGAAGTAAATGTCTCATGCCAGCTTACCCACCCTAAGATGAAGGAGGGAAGGAGGCAGTTCAGCCTCCTGCAGTGCAGACACCTTCTACATAGAAAGGTCTGCAGTGTGCAGGACTAAGGATTGGTATGTGATTGGCAATGCAAAGTATGCCTTTGGGGTATCCTTCAAGGGGCAAAGGTCCAAATGCACACCCCCACAATGAGAAGACGTTGTGCTAGCTGCTAGGTGAGGTCACAGCCATAACCAGAAAAAAATCCTGATGGCTGCTTTAATGATGGGTTCTGTAACTGGCTTTTACCCTACAGAGAACACATGGTTTAGCTTATCATGGAGGACTGGTAGTCAGCAGGTAGTCAGGAGATAAAAAAGCATATTAAGAAAATGAATATCCTTCAGACTGGAAAACAAAGCATGGTTACTGAAATTGTTTTATATATATATATATATATATATATATATATATATATATATATATATATATATATATAAAACAGCATGTTATGTAAATGTGGTATACTTTTTGTGACATCGAGCCAATACCCCACCAGACTGCCACCAATTAATATGACGTCCCCCACTATCCTTGGTCAGTAACTAAGGAGCTTCAACCCTCACTACTGACTCCAATGTGAGACTGTCACTTATACAGGAGTACTATTTCACAAATTTCCCCTAAGAGTACAACAGGAACACATTCAATAATCCAGGACTAGACTGTATACGTCTGTCCACTCCTAATGTAACTCCTTATTACACACTTCAGAGCAATGTGTTCCAGTTTAAGACCTCTGATAAACTCACACTCAAAGTAAATTTAAATCTCACACATACAAACACTTCTGAGAATGCCTGACACAGATTTCCAGCTGTGTCCTTTCCCCAAAATAATACGGCAATGCTGTCACCAGTCAGAGTATCTTCATGCCCTTCTAAAGGGGTGTCCAATTATGAAACTTAAATATCAACATGATAGCTATGACCACAGCAGCCATGCCTTTGAGGAGACCTGGGGGGTATCAGACAGGTATAAGCACTCTCTAATATCTAAAGAACACACGTATTTACAGCCACAATGTAAAGTAATAAAATAATTTAATATTAAGTAAAATAATTACAACAATGTAAATTAATAGGTTTTAATAAACACCAGAATTCAAACACTAGAGGTATAACATTAAAATGTAGGATAGAAGTCCATTATTCTAGACAAACTCTGAATAATTAAACTTTCCTAATCTAACTAGAAAATACTGTCCCTGATCTAATCTAATGCATAACAGCAAGGCAAAGGCAGGCTTACAGTTTTTGATGAGTTCTCTTTTCTTTGGGTATCACTGCACAGCACTGTAACTGGCTGCACCTCTTCACAAACTGGCCAGTACTTCACTAACTGCACAGCCTAACAGTCTTAACTGTCTTATTTTAAAAATAACAGTCAGCTGTTTGAAAAAGTTCTCTTTCCTGTGAATCAGCTGTTCAAATAATCACCTAGCAACCAGGAACATTCTAGTGACATCACCTACTGTTCAGCTGATTCTCCACAGGACTTTAGAATGTCCCTCACAAAAATGTACAATTAGAAATGTATCAAAACTTTGACACAGTGTCACTTTTTTGATACATTTCTAATTGTACATATTTGTGAGGGACATTCTAAAGTCCTGTGGAGAATCAGCTGAACTATTTTAATACATTTCTAATTGTACATATTTGTGAGGGACATTCTAAAGTCCTGTGGAGAATCAGCTGAACAGTAGGTGACAGATTCTTTAAACATTCTGTTTAAACAGGGAAAATACTCAACATTTAAAAAAATGTATTTACTTTTTCACAATTAGACATGCTGGTGTACAATGCAAGTTTATCTGAGAATATACACAAATCTCCTAACAGACATGCTAACATAGACGAGTGTTTCATTTTCTTCACACTAGTATTGGTGATAAATCTCCCACTGTATGAGCTAATAGGCTCATATTCTTTGTTTTTTAGCCAAAATCATAGGACACATTTATGTGAATTAAGTTTTGGTTTAATTCTAAACTATCTCTCTCTCTCTGCATTTAAGATATAAATTGTCTATATGACTTTGTATGCTAAAATTCTAGAGTAATGTATAATGAAAAACTTGCCTAATTGTCTCTGTTTCCTTATAACTTGCAACTCTAATTGCTTGTGTAAGTTATCTAATTATTTTCCTTAAAGCTTGTATTGGTGGCTTGCAATGAATAGATTTTGTATTATTCAATTAAAATCTGATCAGTTAGTAGGCCACCTTGTTTGAAAGGTAACATCTTGTGAAGTATATGCCTGACTTACTTTATATTCTTTTAGAAGGCAAGTAAACATTAAAACATTAAATACAGTGGTCCTGAAAAAAAAAAAAAACATGCTTAACTAGCAGCTTTGGATGTGACTTTTAGTGTATTCAGTACAACTGACCATTAACTAAAATGTATACTAAACAATTACAATCAGAACAATGTGGGGAAGAAATCATAATGTTATAGTCTTGTATAATGTTTTGTATATTCTGTTTGGTAGGAATAACATTTCCTGAAGCAACTGTATACGTAGGTTTAAATATTTATCTTTATGGAATGTATTTGAAATAAGTTAAAGTAACACATAGCTCTCTAAACTGAAATCTTTAAATACAATAACTGATCATCATATGTGCTGCAATAAAATATGACATTCTATCTTATGGAAAGGCAAAAAGTATAAAATTTATGGGAAAGATTAATAATATATAAAGACTTAAATATATACAAGATCTGCAAAACCAATTAAAATGGAACCAAGACTTTAAAGATTAAAATATCTCCATGCAAGTCAAAAGTGTGACTGTTTACATAAGAAACCATCTTTGGTATCTCATCCTGTCGTAGCCTTGCTTACATGAAGTATATTAACATTCTTAATTAAGAAAGCAAATCAGGTATTTAAGAGAAAAAAAGGAAGTGTGAACTATATCATTCAACCTGAAAAGGTATTTAAAAAAATGGACTAATTAACACCTGAACCAATATCGAATGCCTCAGCCTCTTCTTCAGATTACTGAATATTGAAGCAATTAAACTGTATGGGAAAGCTGAAATGTTCTGTCATGCAGCCTGTTAATGGTAGTAATTAAATCTTGATAATTCGAGAAATCACACATATGTTGAGTCTGTCCCAAAGATGTTTCACAATGTCAGAACATCAAACAGTATGAAGTTAATTACTGCTAAATCTATTTGTAACCCAATGAATATTAAAAGGGTGGGAAGATACTCAAACATCTTTCTGAGGTAATTCAACTTACTATGAAAGATTATGTTCCCTATTAAGAATATCTGAACTTGGGTTTTTTATTGGGTAGGTATGTATTTTTTAACATCAAATAGTAATACTGGAAAATAATAGATCACTGGTGGCCCCATATTGCCATGGGTCTTAAGCTACACTTTTAAATCATACATTGTTTACTTACCGATTCCTCAGCAAATTTTCTGATAAATATATTTTTTTTTTCAAGAAGGCTGGAGCAATGATTATAGAAGCACTTCTATGACATTATCCTCAACTCCTTTTCCAATTTTGCACATAGGATCTGGGTGTCATATCAACTGTGACAATCATCTCAAGCCAAGGCTTTACACTTCCAGTTGACTAAATCTATCATGGTAGTTCATCTGTACATCTCACTCGCACATGCACTTGCACCTACGGCCAATTTAGAGTGTCCAGTCCACCTACTGCATGTGTTTGGAGAGTGAGAGGAAACCAGAGCACCTGGAGGAAATCCACATGCCTGCAGGGAGGACATGCAGACTCCACACAGAAGGCACCACAGCCAAAAATCGAACTGCAGAACTTCTTGCAGTGAGGTGACAAAACTAACCACTGCACCACTGTGGCCACCACACGTTATAAAATGACAGACATATTTAAGGTAAGAGTGTAAGTGTACTCAAATCTAATATTCTGCAGGTCTGTGTTAATTTTTATTTGCTCCCATTTTGACCAAAAACCCTTTAGTGATGTTAAATACAGGAACCAACTTAATATGTAATTTATCATTTCTGCTGTGCCAGCTATACTAAAAAGAACATTAAAAACTGCTTAATACAATTAAATATAACTTTACAACTGGCATTACTGAGCAACATTTTCAAATAATCAGGATAGCCCAACTAAATTAAAACACTAGAAAATGCTAACTGTGAATCCTGCAATGTAGAGCATTTATCATTTCTGTGTTCTTGACCTGTCTTCTCAACTCATAATCCCTAAGCATAAAAAGAAAGTTCCTACAAATGAAATCCATATGAAGCAGACCTCCTTGTTACTGAAGTCCTACATTTTTAGTCACATCTTTTGCCATCTTCTGTGTTAACATTACAAATACTGTGTGTGTGGCATTCAGCAGTGATGCATTCACTCTGTGGCTTTAATGCTTACAAGGAGAGCTTGTAAAAGCAAACACTATTCACAGACAATTGCTTACAAGGTCACATAACATGTAGTTATTCTGTCATATAAGCATAACCTTGTATTATCTTGTTGATTCAGAAACAGGCAAATCAGGCAGCAGAGTCTGCAATGAAGGTAGTGTTGCAGAAGAGAAACCACGGTCTTCTAATTGGGCAAAAGACACTGTCTGACCATCAGAAATGAGGAAATAATTGCAGAATACAGAAGCCCATAGGACAGCTGAGGAACACAGAAGTGCAAATATTGCACACCACATATGTAGATATGGACAAAGGCATCTGATACACAAAGTCATGTATGTGCTTTGGCTGTTAAACATGACCAAGTGTACATAGACTATACAGCTGCAGCTGCAGGGGTCATGCCCTATATGCTATATACTTCATGTAGGGAGGATCAACTCATATATATATATATATATATATATATATATATATATATATATATATATATATATATATGGATCTCTGTCATACGATAGAAACCACATTTGACTGAGACCATAAGACTGAAATTTCAAAAAATTTCAAAAGACTGAAAAGTCACTTGACTGAAACCCATAAGACTCAATTTCAACATATTAAATTTTAAGCTGGACCATATAAAACCAGGCTAGGTGGGAGGCACACCCTCCAATGTGGGGGGCTGTGCCCCCCACACCCCTCTAACTATATATACTAACTCCAGGATCACACTATAGTGGGGAAAAGTGCATAGTAGTGGCAGCATGTAGACTACTGTAAGCTAAGTGAAAGGTATATGCCGTTTTCCCCACTGTAGTGCAATACTGGAGTCAGAATATATAGTTAGGCGGGTGTGGATGTAGGCCCCCACTTAGTCTAGTTTTATATGGCCCAGTTTACAATTTAGTATGTTGAAATTCAATATTATGGGTTTCAGTCAAGTGACTTTTCAGTCTTTTAAAATTTCAGTCTCATGGTTTTAGTCAAATGAGGTTTCTATCATATCTAATGTAACAAGGAAGTGACATGAAATACAAAATACAGAGGCTTAATAAAATACAAACTAATAAACCAAAAATGCAAATGCATGTTATCTCTCATTCTGGATAATAAGACTATCCTCTGCATGTAGGTCTTGAGTTGCAGCTCTCTCTAATGTATAGATATACTTAGCATCTGTCCAAACAGTGATTAATTTAATTATTTATTTGTGTCTGATAACTGGGAGGTTGGGATTGTCGCATTGCCCAGCTGCACTTGTGCAAGAATTTGAAGTAATTCTGATATTCAGGGAAGAATCTATAGCAATCCAAACAATATGTAAAAAATATCAAAACCATGATGAAGCTACATAGGTAAGGCCACACACACACACAAAGCATTAGATGTGTGCGTGTAGCCTGTATCAATATTACCATTGTTCTTAAAGCATTCACAGTACTGTATTATGCAAATGATAAAAGACCATGTGCTTTGCCAACATATGACACATATTGCACCACTTTGCAAAAGTTTATGGCCCCACATCTGCATGTGCAGTTCATCAGCCTACCTAGCAAATGCCTGACAACGATTGGCAGTTTTGGAATGGGGAGTGCTAAGACAATATATAATGTCTCCTAGCTAATATGTAAACATACCTGCAACTTTGCAAGATTCACTCGGACCATGCTCAGCAAGGCACTGCTATCTCCTATTCTTCTGTGTGCCTTTGGTTGTATGCATCATGTGCTCAGAAGCCCTGTGAGCATGTACGCTACTCCGCACACAGCCTGCCTTAGCTGGGATATTCCTGCCTACATTGTGTACCATTCCTGCTAACTATGTTACTGTGAATGTCCTGTGTAGCAATGCTTCCAATTGAATTTTCTATGAGCCAATGGAGTTATATGATTTAGGTGTCCTGCCTGTTATTATCATGTGACTCTAATTTGGGGTTTGTTCTGCCACCACACTGGCTTATTGCCCTACAGTACTCACTCCCCTCTAAGCTTGGTACATTACATATAGAACATAAGTACACACTGAGCTCACGTCTTTCAAGTCTGTTTTTGGCACAATGGGAAATGTCCCCAGAACAAGTGATTCTGTTTATGCTTACACCCTTTACATTGTCTCGAATCTAGTACACAGAGTGCTTATGAATTTATGTGTAGTGCATAGACATCACAATTGCAATACATCATATTTCTTTGTAAAGTTACAAATATCAATGCTTTTCTCTCAGTGTTTTCACCACTCCCTTTCTGCTCATTTACAACAGCCTATGACAACCCATGGTCCTCAGTAATGGAGGAACTGTCCTCAAATTGGTAATTATACTATGGTCTGAATATATGAATGACAGTCATCTTTTCACGGACTAGTTTCAAATGTAAGTAATCAAGCAATTCATGAGAGTAGCCATAACCCAATAAAGAAAATTATCATCCCTTAAACCAGTGCGTTACAGGTGTTATACAGTACAATGAATCTCCTAAAAGTCAGAAATGGCATTAATAAAACAAAAAATTATCCTTTACTGATGAACAAGCACACTAGACCATAAACCAAGCATAACACAGAGGCATAGTCCAGGTTTAAAGTTGCAGCTTTGTATCACACACAGTACCATGAAGGGAGGGAGAGACACAAAACTGAATGAACAGCATTGGCTGTGAAAATGTATCCATCGCTATCAGCGACCGAGTAAAGGGATAAAGATCTACCAGGAAACACTGAAAGTGGATTAAGAAGCATACACTTATTTATATTAGCAAATGCTATATACCTGCAAAGCACAAATTAAATTTCCACAGAATTTAATATAAGAAAATGTAGCACTGCTACGGATACAATTGTCCTCCTGACATTTCAAATCACTAAATATAACTATATTTGTTAAATGAAGGCAATCTGAGTTATGCAGTTTTTTTTTGTTTACATTTCAAAGACTAAATATGCATAAGTAGGAAAATAAGAATATGATTACAAACTCAGTGGGAACTGCTGTTACATAGTTATAATACCGCATGCATTACATCAACGCATTAACTGTCCTTCACAGTTTAAGCTAACAGCTGTGGGATTGTACAGACTGCCATTCAATGAAATGAGTATTCTGATGGTATGAACCTTTGGTTTTGTTCTTGTCTCACACTCTCAAGTCTGTATACTTGCAGACTTTTATTCTTTCGCTTCTGGTTTGGAGTTGAATCTTTTACATTTTTCATTCTTTTATTTTTCTTTCCTAGAAATCAGAATTTACAGACTGAACATAAAAGGCGTCTTGCATACAATCCATTTTCTCTACAGGAATATGCATCCCTTTCTATGACAGATGACTGAAATATTCTAGCCTTTAGACAACAAGACTCACAGCCTGCAGGAAAAAAGCAAATACATTACTCAGTCTTCTTTTCAGGAATTTGATCAGTGACTAATTTTATTTTCTTTCTGTAGGCAAGTTAGATGAAAAATAATAGCCGCTGGGTGCTTGATGAAACTCTGAAGCCCATAATTGTAACAGTGTCACTACAAGTGCGAATGTGAGGGAATATATAATAAGTGCATTGCTATGATTCCTCATTATATTTTCCCTACAAAAAGAAGCAACAGTCTCAAAGTATACACAGGAAGATGAGGTGCCTTCAGATCAAAGGCTCTGTACCCCTGCAGAAATGCTTGAAAGAATGTTGGTGCTGTACCGCTACAAAAATGTTTGAAAGCATTTTTCCTTTTTGGCAAGAACTGCATTTTCTTTCTTTCATTAACATCAAGTCTTACAGCTGCAGGACTTCCACTGAGAGTTTAGTTATTTTATATGGGGTGGTGTGTACTTCCTATCAAACTACAGCATTAAACGATGCTAAAAGATTTTTTACTGCAACACAATAAAACAACCACTTTGCAAAGTAAAAACACTTGAGAACAAAAGACTTTGCACCGAGGCCACACCATTTGAGTGAAAAATACAGACTGCATCAAAAATTAGTGTTTTATTCCCTTTTTTAATTGAAATGGAGCATTTTCTGATGAAGTTCCATATTCTGACTTCTTTATGTAGGCCTAGATACTTTTACCACTGGTATCCATGAACAGATTCTGAACCACCCTCCCAAAATCTCCTTAAGATACAATCTCTCCATACCCCCACAAACAAACAGGCAGGGCACATTTCTATAGGGTCATAGGTAAGTACTAGGCTAGCTGCTCTTGTGGGCCATTTTAAGCCTAAACAGTTTCCCTTTTTGTGATTGAAATAACCTACCCCACTTGGTTACAGATTGGCCTTACTCATCCCATGGTCATTAGCTGTACTTTACCCCTAATGAGAATAACTGGGATCATGCCATAGATAATTTGAGGGGTCCCATGCATGGCATAAAGCATTTAGGAGCTACCTCAGTCCATTAGTAGTACAGGGGGTAGTCCTGCAGTAAATTTTCTGTTTCCCATCTTTAGATCTAGTTGTGCTTGAATATGGACAGGATAAGCTTTGTTTTATGTGAATGGGGAGTCTGTTCCACAGCAGCAGTATCCTCTGCAAGATATACCTGTGCCCCCAGACTGTTCTGTTCTGATGCTGCTGCAGAGGAGGTTTAGATCCTGAGCACTTCTGATGCCATTTGAATTGGTGACGTACAGTAAATCCACCAGTAATGGGTCGGAGAATGCTTGTATGCCAGGCACGATTCACCTCATAGCAGTCTGTAGGATACTGAGTATAGTGACAGGGCTGTAAGATGGTTTATGTAGGACCTGATGCTGAAGCCTTTTATCCTTTTAGTAAGGGATCTCTGTGCGCTGCATGAGATGCATGTCAAATAGGGTATTATATTAAGTGACTGTCCTAATGAGGGCTGAGTAAAGGGGGCAATGACATTCCTAGATCTGGACACAATTTCTTTGTTTATAAGCTGTTCATCTTTAACTTTGGATGTTTATTTATTTATTTTTTTACAAATTTCAAATGATGAATGCATAATGATATAAGAATTCTTTGCAAATAACTTCAGTGGAAGGATGACTCCTTTTCCATCAGTCAAATAATGTATTATAGTAACACATGAAGTTCTGAGAGTACTAGAGACGAAACATAAATAATACCATTAAAAAGAACATTGCATTATCAAATTAAACTACATTTTCTAGAAAGACACTTTAAAGGTATATAAAACTATACTGAACAGAAGCTGCATAGTTGCTAAAATCGTTGCAAGCAAAACATTGCAAGATTTAACTTATTTAGTCAAACAAGGATCCAGGTAACAGACATACTAGAGATACACTAAAGTGCAAACAGACATACTAAGGATATACTAAAGTGTAAACAGAATACAAAGAAATGTAAAAAGGAGGAAAAATATAAAACTTAAAATATAGGAGTCTGACCATATGAGTACCCTGTCTGACAAAATCACGTAACAGATAATATACTCCTTTATATTTCTAATATTGTTAAATAAAAATGTGTTACTCGCTTTCATAAAGGGCAATCTGTAGAGAATGCTGTTAATAAAGACATAAATATGACTCTCTTTGTTTCTACTGAACATACTAGTAGAACAGTTTCCACTGTTTACAGTCTCCAGGCTTGTGTCCAACAATAAACCTCATTCTCATCAAATTACCACACTATGACCTAAAGGGTTACATAAAACAATGAGGCACTTCAACCAGTTTAAAAGAAAAGTTTTTAAAAATAAGGCAACTTTTTCCTCTCTGCTGCTTGTATACTGGTGTGCTTATTCATGTGTGTAATGCATTTTAATGTCCTTGGAGGTTCAGAGTTTAACAAACAGTTTATTGCACAGATGGCTTTAACACCTCCCATACCCACATCATGAGAAAACTTCTCTCATCAGAATGTTTCTGAAAAGCAGATTTTCTGAACGTCATTCTTGAGCCATACGATATCCCATTGTTATTCAGTCCAAGGTAATCATTCATTTCCCAACTGTCTGTGATATATTTTGCTATATGTATATACTTATGCACTGAGGTATTGCTGACATAAATATTCCATTAATGCAGTGCTTTGCCAGTTATTTTCCAGGGACTGTTAGCATGGCTTTGTCACATATTCTAAATATGCAATCAGCTGTGAAAAGGAACAGTTCTTTCTGAGATGGTTTATGCTAGATAGCAGCACATTTTAGCTGTTTTCCCAATAGTCAATTAAAAAGGTCATTTCTGAGTTTTCTAATTATGTGTGATTCCTTATATACAATTTCTCTCACTAATAGCATTGTGAAAAAAGGCTGTTATTCTCAAGACAGCATGTATCTCATAAAAACAAAACACTACGAAAAGACTGCAGAAAACATTCTATTAAATTCAGAGTGGTCAGATACATGGTTTTGCTTCCACTGAAACTGATTAAATGACTGATTTTAGTTTTTATGAATCAAAGAAAAACATTTATTATTCATAAATTCAGAAATAAGGTGAGCAGCAGAATTATAGTAGTCATTTTTGGGAGTGATGATTTGAACGTAGAAAAAGAAGAGAACAACAGAACTCAACGTATAAAAGGTTAGAATCTAAAGCGTGAACAAGTCATAGGAGGTAGCAAATTATATAGGAAAACATAAACAGATCAGGAAATGTGACACACAGTGGAGGTACCAAATGTATATAAAAGGGAAACAGAAAAAGTTGACAGTAAGAGACGGACAGTAAAAATGAGAGGCAGAGACAGAAGTACCCAGACAATGGGTTTATAGATTCAGCTATCAAGTTTATCACCTACGACCCTTTAGGAGAGATTACTTCCTGTAACTTCAACCTTACAATTTTTAATTCCCACAAAGAAACATAATGTATTGACAGCTCCCACACCTTTCCTAAATAGTTTAGATTTCCACATCCTCTTATCTTCTAATTCACATAGATATTTAAAAATAGTTGTTCTGTGTATGATGAAAGCTGTAAGAGGCAAAATTGAAAGCACTGATATTGAAAGACCATTCTTTCTGCAGTTGTTGCAAGATGAAATACAGCTGTATATGGGAGCCTGAAACTAATGTAACATGACACTGCAATTTTGTTACTCCCCCCTTCCTCAATGTTTCAAAATTAAATCTTCTATCAACAAAATGCCTTACAAATTTAAGTATGTATACATTAGTTGCAGGTATTAATACAATTATTTTCATCTGAGCAATCCTAATACTAAGCAGGCTGTTGTTGTTGTGTCTTTCCGCTTTTCCCGTTAGGGGTCGCCACAGCAGTACTCCAGTCCGCTAATGATTGGCAGTAGATTTTTACGTGCCGATTTGCCAGCTCTGACGCACAACCTTCAACGAAGGTACGCCCATTCACGCATGTCTCCACACAGAAGACGCTCTAGCTGAGAATCGAACAGGACAATGTCATACTGTGAGGCGACAATGCTACCGCAGCACCACCACCGCAGTTCAATACTAAGCAGGCTGTGACATTATATATATTCTAAGAACTGGTTAACTACAGAAAGGCTGATATCTTAGATATCCCAAAATATAAACTATTCCATATGAAGTGTACAAAACTGCAAAGAGAACATACCTAGACAGTTACAATTTTTTAATGGTGACAAACACTCACATCACCTGTTACTTGGTATAACTACTTCAGCGTTAACCTTTATTCCAGGAAAGGCAAATGCATAATTTCTACACATACACATGCACACACACAGACACACACACACACACACACACACACACACACACACACACACACACACACACACACGTGCAAGCGTGTGCATACACCTAGACAGACAGACATACACATACATACACACATATATACACACACACATATACCAACACACACACACGCGCACATGCATCTACAAACACGCATGCACACACACACACACACACCTACAAACACACACACTCACGTGCATGCACGTGAGCGTGTGCACACACAGACACACAGATACATACACATATACACAGAGACACATACACACACACACACACACACACACACACACACACACACACACATATACATACATATATACACACACATAAACTGACACACACATGCGCACACACATGCGTGTGCTAAATGTTTGCATTTTGGTTTTCTAGCAAATATGGAGGCAAACACCTTTTTTATCACACAGTGCTCTAATGACTAAGACAGCAACAAGATAAAATCCGCAGAGTCCCTTAAAGTTTCAGTAAGCCAAATGCCCAAAAAAGAAACACTGTAAGAAACTTTCCACCAGGTGTTCTCATTAGAATAACTATACTAAAATACTCTCCAACTTTGAAACAATATGAACCTAGTACCGCTATTAACTGTTATAAATAAATAAATAAAATAAAAGCAAAGCTATCTTCTTGAATAAATCTCCTAAACTTTGTTAATCAAGTAAAAAAATCTAATCCAGGATATGTTAAATTTGCAGTTTTGTTATTAGTAATAATTAGTTACTAATAAAAACTGTAAACTGGATTTTTTTAGTAATTACTAATAAAAAACTGCAAACTGGATTTTTTTTACTTGATTTAATAAGTTTAAGAGATTTATTCTAGCAGACAACTTAATTTCTTATTCCTTTACCTTCTATAACCATTAATACCAGTACTAGGATCATATTATTTCAAATCTGGGGACAATTTTTGTATAGTTATTCCACTGAGAACATCTGGTAGAGTTTCCTACAGTGTTTGGTCTAATGACTAAGATAAAAACACTAGAGTTATCTTACCAGCAGATAATGTCAGGAAGCAGTTAAAGCAAGACTTGCTGGATTACCATGTCATGTCTGGGTGACTGGTTCAAAAGGGGCATTATAACAGATGCATTCTTGTAATACATCCTTCACTGCTTCAGCTGTAAGATCTGATTTATCTAAATCAATGAATATTAATGCTCAGTCATTTCAGTGTAGTATTGGAAAAGTATCCTGTGCAGAGGATTTATACATCATAGGAGGTCTTTTTAACAATGTTCTCTTTCTTCTTGACTGCACTAGGCTTACAGATTTGTAATGGTCAGAGCACAAGCTAGGCATCCATTTTGCCATATATCTTCTGATGTCAAGGCCTATTATAAGGTCATCAGCAAGATGGACCACATCTGTTAAAGACTACTGCTACAGCTCACACAGTTTATACAAGAAACATACTACACAGATCTTCTGCTCCTGGATTGGAAGCTTTTAAGATGGGCTATGATATGATACCCTACTGGTAAATAAAGTTTGATTTTTTTGAGCATTGAATGCCCAAGTATCAGATGCCAAAGAAAATCACTGTTGGCAAGATGAATCAGTTATGCCCTTTTGGGGGGATTTTCCCCCTTTTTGACTTACTTTGACCATGCAGTTGGTATATATAATTTTGAGGGCTTGCCCCTAACACCAAAGGATGCATGGAGGGCCTTGTCCCTCTCCCTATTAAATAACACTTAAAATATGCTATTTATCACTTTCTTCAAGGATTAAAGTTTGGGGACTCTGATCATCGTGGATAGTGGATATTATGATGGCAGACTTTAATTTCCCAGTAGCAGATAAATAGTTGCATTCTCACTTTCAAATGGGGATATAGCTCTCAGCCAATCAGGGTCAAATCTGAACAGAATCAGGGACAAATTCAAAAGTAATCAGGAGCAATCATGGACACTTTTAAAATATTAGTTGTATTAACTTGAGGCATTGACAGAACAAGAACATGTGAAATAATATACAGTTTCTAAAGTAAAGTCTAGAACTCTAATTATTGTCATTATTTATTAAGTTTAATTCAACACCTATTCTAAGAGGGATAAGTTAAAATCTGGGTCAAAATCAGGGACTTCCCTGAAAATAATTAATGGTTGAGAGGTATGGGGGGGAGCAGAAAATGAAATAATGGATGCATTCAGTCACTAGTATTTATTCAGCTAGTGCAAGAAGGTGTAAGTAAGAGTAAAACTCTGAACCTTGCAAAGTAAACAGCATTTTTTGAGTCAGTTAAAAGTCAGGCACCAGGCACTAGTACCAGGGAATTAAATAAGCTAGCCAATGGCACCCGAGTGATGTATGTAGCAGGCTGAATTCAGTGACTAAGCAAAGTGAAAAAAACTTTCCAAGTACTGAGACACATTTATAGGTTCATAGGTTCATAGGTTCATACTAGGCTATCTGCCCGAGGGCATTTACAAGCCTAGCCCATCGTTTTGTGGCTTACACCACCCCTTTAGTATGGGGAACTATACCCATTATTTTGCTGTGCCTCTGTCGAGCAGTGACACTGAGGTAATCCCTGGGGTATATCTGCAATCTCCCATCCATTGGTCAAGATTTCTCTTGAACAAGGCCAGCGAGGTGCTCTGCCTCACATGTACCGGGATTTTGTTCCACAGCATAGGGAGTCTTTGGGTGATGAATCTATCCCTCCAGCACGTCCTATTAATAGCCGTGTCGAGGTTTAAGTCTCCCGCCCTTGTGGCTCTGATGGATCTAGATTTTTGAGGTGAAGCATATTCATCAAATCTGGGTTTGACATGGCCTTGTATGTTAGGCAAAGGTCACCTCTGAGCAAGATGGCGACTGAATAGAGCTGGAGTTCTTTCAGTCGGGCAGCATAGGACAGATTTTGAGACCCTTTATCCTTTTGGTGAGGAACTTTGTGGCCTCTCCAGCTGCTGCAAGTGTCGGGTCAGATACATCCCGAATGGGGCATTGTACTCAATCATTGGTCTGATGAGTGATGAGTAAAGGGAGACTATGACCTCCCTTGATCTAGATGAGAATCCCTTCATGATAAGGTGGACAATGTAGAAGGTCTTCCTAACTACTTTAGCTACATGGGTGTCGAATGACAGACTACTATCAACCTGGGTCCCCAGGTCCCTGATAACTTCTTCTGTGCTCAGTGGATTGCCACCTATTTGGTAGCTAGGGGTAACCTTGTTTTTCCCAAAGGGTATGACTATGCATTTTTGGCATTTAACTTCAGGCCGTGGCTCTGGCACCAGTTATCCGTTTCTGTGAGACCCTTCTGAAGGATATCTGTGTCAGATGTGTTTTCTACTATGGCCCAGTTTGCAGTCATCTGCAAACTTTGTCAGCCATAACCCTCCTGTGTTTGCTTGTACTTGGAAAAGTAGATGCCAAACAAGAGTGGGCCCAGGACTGAGCCCTGTGGGACACCACTTGTGACAGGTTTTGAGTCTGACATGGCGCCAGCAACTCTGACCCTGTGGGTTCTGTCACTCAGCCAGTTTGCAACCCATCTTGTGATGTATGGGTTAACATTTAAGCTGATGAGTTTTCAATGATACCCGAGTGGGGTATTGTATCGAAGGCCTTAGCCAGATAGAGGTAGGCTGTATGGACTGCCTTTCCCTCGTCAATGGCTTTGGTGACTGTTTCGAAGAAGTCAACCAAGTTTAAAAGGCATGATCTGCCTTTGACAAAGCCAAACTGGGTTGGATCCAAAGTCTGCAAATTCCCTATGTCTTTATTTATGAGGTCCATTATGATCCTCTCCATGGCTTTGCAGATAAGGCTTGTCAAGCTAATGGGCCGGTAATTTCCAGGGTCGGTGGAGGCACCGCCTTTGTGAAGTGGGACCACAGTTGCAGTGCGCTACTCCTGGAGTGCGTATCCCGAGGTAAGACTTTGATTAAACAGCTGTCCTAGCTGTGGGTTTAATTCCTCATTGAGTTCGTGGAGCACACAGCCGGGGACACCATCAGGTCCCATGGATGCTGTGTTTTTGCTTTGGAGAGAGCAGTTCTCACTTGGGCGCTGGAGATGTTTGGGGGCTGCAATCGTTTGGTATAGATATCTCTCCTTTTGGGGAGGGGAGAAGTTTGCACTGAACCTGTCAGCCAGTATGTTGGCAATGTCTGTAGGATCAGTAATCTTCACATCATTTTGAACTAGTTCTGAGCATATCTGGGAGTTTCCTCCTAGGTTTCTAACATAGCTAAAGAAGGCCTTATGATTGTCTTTTGAGTCTTTAGCTATTTTTCTCTCGAAATTTGCTTTGGATGATTTTGTGAGAGCTCTTAGTTTTTACTTATAGTGATCAAGGGTGTCTTACCTTTTAAGGATTTTGCTCTATCTTGTAGTAGCTTCCTCCTTTTATTGTAGAGTTTGTTTATGGCTGGGGTCCACCAGACTGGATGCTTGCCTTTGGTACTAAGAGTCTTTGTTTTGTTTGGGATTGCCTTATCCATGCAGTCCTGCAGGTGCTGGTAGAAGGTGTTTGTAAGTGATTCAGCGGCTTGAGTACTGTTTTCCGCCGGCTCGGGGGCCTTAAAGGAGACCACACTAGTCTTTAGAAGTGTGAAGTCGGCTTTTGAGAAGTTCTTTACTGTGGTCTTTTTTATTTCAGGTGGGGGTGGGATGAGGACCTCCAGCGAGATTAGTTTGTGATCTGATCTCACCAGTGAGGGGTATACTTCCGGTGTTGAACATTGTGCTCCCATGTTCGTGATGATGAGATCAAGTATGTTATCTCCTCTTGTGGGGATGGTGACTAGTTGTTCCATGGCATTTGAGTTTATGAATTCCAGGAACTTTTGGGCTAGGGTGTTTGGGCTTGAGTAGTGTTCCCAGTCTATATTAGGGTAATTGAAGTCACCTAGTATGATGGTGTTTGGTAATACATTTATCCCCTCTAGTGTTTTCAGGAAGGCCATGTGAGGTTCCTGAGTTTGTGAGGGTGGCCTGTAACATGCTACAATTTGCAGAGCAGTCTTGCCTATGGTTAACTGCACCTGGATGGTCTCCGATGCATCGTGCGTTGCCACCAGTCTTGAGGTGTGGGTGTCCTTGATGAATATGGATACCCCCCCCTCCTTTCTTGGTATTGTCCGGATTTTGGGGCGGAACGCATGATATGAGGTAAAACCTGATAGCTGGGGTGCTCTCAGGAGCCTTGAACCAGGTTTCTGTCACAGCACAGACATCGATGTTCTCCATACTAAGAAGGGCCTCGAGTGCGTGCATTTTGAGATTGAGACTTCTGGCATTGAGCAGCATTACCCTTAGTTTTTCCTTTTTGTGTTCTAGGCTGGTAGGTTTAGAATTTGAGCCTTGCCTAACAAAGGCACTATGGGCGTGGCAAGGGCCTTTCCCAACATCCGGAGTCCCAGGTGTGACAGGTGCAAGCCGTCCCTTGAAGCAGCGTGACTTGTCCAGCATGTCATCCCAGGCAGACAGATACTGGATCCCCTTTGAATGACACCAGTGTTTAAGCCAATTGTTAAAGCTGATCATCTTATCTCTGTATTGTGGCATCACTCTTGGTGAAGGTAGGATACTGCTCAAGGTCAGGGTCATACCTGCCTGGGCTACATAATCAGAGAGCTCCTCAATGTCTCTTTTCATGTAGTCCAAGGAGGTACGTCTCAGGTCGTTTACACCAGCGTGAACAATGACTGAGTCATATTTGTACTTGCTGTTGAGAGACCTGAGTGCTTGCGTTATGTGGCGGATTCTAGCGCCCGACAGGCAGCTTACTGTGACCTTCTCCTTTAGGTTAAAGCACCTTCTGATCTAAAGGAAAACTGCAGATGGGAGTTGCATCCCATGTGAGATGGACTTTTTACAGAAAAACTAGGGGATGTATTGACTAATGAGGACATAGCCCACTGACCACCTTAGCAATGGGTGCTAACGCTAAGACTAATGCTGCCCCTTCCCCCAAACCTAACCCTAGAACTTAATGTCGTTAAAACCTTCTCATAACTCTGCCACTATACTAGTGCAGACTAGTCCAGATACAGATTTGCTGTATCCAGGACTGTATGTAAGCTTCTGAGCCCCCAAGCCTGTCTGTGTTGGAGGGAAGCCTTCTAAGCTTATCAGTGGGAGTGGTAAATACTAGGTAACCTATCTACCACAAGAAGAGTGGTTACTGGCCCAGAAAGTGAAGTTTATTGGCTGTATTGGGCAGTTTTTTCCATCTCTTTCAACTTTTGGTTTAAAAGCCTGCATTTGCACCTGTTTCCCACCTGTCTTATAATTAGTCCAGTTCAGATACAGATTTGCTGTATCCCGGACTGTTTGTAAGCTTCTGAGCTGCCCAAGCTTTTTTGTGTCAGAGGGTAGGCTTCTAGCTTGTCAGTGGGAGTGGTAAGCACTAGGTAGCCTATCACAAGAGGAGCGATTTCTGACCCAGAAATTGTAGTTTATTGTCCGTTTGGGCAGTTTTTCCATCTCTTTCAACTTTCTGGTTTAAAAGCCTGCGTTTTCACTTGTTTCCCGCCTTTCCTGTAACTAGTCTAGTCCAGATACAGATTTACTGTATCCAGGACTGTTTGTAGCTTCTGAGAGGTGCCAAAGTCTGCTCTTCGGTTTTTCACTTAGACCTGCTAGTTCTCTCCTCTCCTGCACTTTTACTAGCTTATCAGTCTAGCACTTTACCAGACATCATGTAGAAATTACTGTAGTACACAAAAGTGCTACCAGCACTAAACGTTCTACAAGGAAACAGCTCAAGTACTTAATAGTAATACTCACCCATCCAGGCATGCCTAAAGGTCAGTTCTCTATGCTTTCTCTGATTAACCTGGTGAACTTGGGCACCCTGAGGCAATGTAGCAACTGCCTCATGTACACTGACAACCCTCTCCTCTTACCTCCCAACACTCAGACTTGCGAGAGATGCACTTATATATCCAAACTGGAAGCCACACACTCTCCAGCCAAGACTGGAATAACTGGTCAAGAGGAAAAGGTCAACACTTGCACCACACCACATGGAACACATAGCCCTCCACAACACACACCAGCACTGCTGTCACATAAAAACACAAACCACACACCCACCTTTGTGGAGGCTCTCAAAAATCTACCCAAACAGCAGAGACCTCCAAGGCAGAAATGCACTCAATTACCGCAACACTAATCACGAGACACATAACTCTCCTAAACAGTGTGTCACTGAACCAAAGCCCCTAAGACAGAACAGCATGACCAACACACTAGTCATAGGTGACTCGATAGTGAGGCACACTGATGTCCCACTCACTAGGCTGAATAAGGAGAAAGTAACAGTCAGCTGCCTGTCAGGTGCCAGGATCTGCCACATAACACACGCACTCAGGGCCCTCAACAACAGGTACAAATATGACTCTGTCATTGTATCCATGGTTGTGAATGACTTGAGACGTACCTCCCTGGACTACATGAAAAGAGACATGGAGGAGCTCTCAGATTATGTAGCCCAGGCGGGTATGACCCTAGCCCTGAGCAGCATCCTACCATCACCCAGAATGATACCACAGTACAAGCAGGAAATGATCGATTTCATCAATTGGCTAAGTTTCTGGTGTCATTCTAAGGGGATCCAGTATCTGTCTGCCTGGGATAACATGATTAACAGACTTCAATGCTTTGCCAGAGATGGCTTACATCTGTCTCCCCTGGGCTTCTGGATACTGGCCAAGGCTTTTGCCACCACTATAGTGCCTTTTTTAGGTGTTGTTTCAAAGACCAAATTACCACCGTAACAACTACAAACAAATGCAATCTGAGGGTCATGCTGCTCAACGCTAGAAGTCTAAATCTAAAAATGCACTCACTTGAAGCACTCCTTAAAATGGAGAATATTGACATTTGTGCTGTAACAGAGACCTGGTTCAAGGCAGCAGAAAGCACCCCTTCACTACCAGGGTATAACTATTTCCAAACTTTTCGGCCCCAGAACTTGGACTGAAGCTCCAAAGGTGGTGCTGTTTCCATATTCATAAAGGATGTGCACACCTCCAGATTGGTAGTCCAACATAATGCATCAGAGATACTTCAGGTGCAGCTAACACTGGGAAGACATTGATTAAGGTCATAGCCTGCTATAGGTCCCCAACAATGTCCCAAGACTCACACGCCACGTTCCTAAGCACATTGGAGAATATTAGGGTCCAACCTAACACTCTCATACTTGGTGACTTCAACAACCCCTCCATTAACTGGGAAAACTACTCATGTACCAATACACTTGCCCAACGTCTCTGGAATTCATTAATTCAAATTTCCTGGACCAGCTAATTCTTAACCCCACTAGAGGTAGAAACATCCTTGACCTGGTCATTACTAACATGGGCGAACGTTGCTCTGCACCAATAGTTAACTCCTCCCTGGTTAGATCAGACCACAGACTAATCACTTTGGAAATCCACATCCCTCCCACCCCCACAAAGGTAACCACCATGAAAAACTTCTCCAAAGCTAACTTTGGGCTCCTAAAAACAGAGGTGGCTAACTTCACGGCACCCATGCAAATGGAGAATAGTTGCATGACCGCCAAATCATACACCAATGCACTGTACAAACACGTACACAAATGCATGGATCTCGCCATACCCAATAGAACTAAGATGCTCTCCTCAAAAAAAAGGAAGCCAATCTGGTGTTCCCCTGCCAAAACAAACTCTACAACAGAAGGTGGAAACTGATATGGAAAAAGGTGAAGTCCCAAGACTGGAAAAAATCCCTATCAGCCTGAACAAAAAATTGAGATCCCTCATCAAATGCTCTAAAACCAGCTATGAAAACAGAATTGCAGAAGATAGTAAAGACAACCACAAGGCCTTCTATTGTTCATAGGTAGGTACTAGGCTATTGGCCCAAGGGCCTATATAAGCATAGCCAAAAAGGTACTCTGGCTTTCACCACCAAAGAAAATTATTTTCCTGTGCTCCTGTTGAGCAGAGCCACAGAGGTGATCCCCAGGGTAAATTTCCTATTTCCCATCCGATCATCAAGATTTTTCTTGAAGAGTGCTAATGAGGAGCTTTGTTTGTATAGATAGGTAGTTTGTTCTAGAGTATGGGAACTCTCTGGGGCAGGAATCTATCCCTCCAGCATGTTCTGTTTATTGTAGTGACAAGGTTTAGGTCCCTAGAGTGTGTAGCCTGGAGGGATTGGGATTTCTTTAAGTGGAGCATGTCAAACAGCTCTGGGTTTGACATAGCTTTGTATGCTAGGCTGAGATCATCTCTGAGTAGGTGATATGTGGTGGAGTAAAGCTGGAGTTTTTTGAGACGGTTTGCGTAGGGCATCTGTTTGAGGCAAGCAATCCTCTTTGTGAGGTATTTCTGTGGCCTTTCCAGTTGTTCTAGATGTCTTGTGAGGTACATACCAAAAGGGGCATTGTACTCAGTGAGGCTCTTTTCTAGGATGTTCACATTGTTAAAAGAGTTTTGATTATGGTTCCTAGTTTGCAGTCATCTGCAAACTTCTTTAACCAAAGACCTTCTATGTTAGCCTGTACTTCAGAGAAGTAGATGCCAAACAGGAGAGGACCCAGGACTGAACCCTGTGGTACTCCACTTGTCACTGGTCTGAAGTTGGATTTGGAGTCTGCTACTTTCACAGTGTGGGCTCTGTCAGTAAGCCATTTGGCAACCCATCTTGTGACATAGGGATTTATACTTAGTTTAGTGAGTTTATCTATAATTCTAGAGTGGGGGGGATGGTGTCAAAAGCCTTGGCGAGATCTAGACAGGCTGTGTGAACCACCTTACCCTCGTCTACGGCTTTGGTGACTGCTTCAAAGAAGTCTATCGGGTTTATCAGACATGATCTGCCTTTTACAAACCCAAACTGGGTGGGGTCCAGAGTTTGGAGATTACTAATGTCTTTGTGTATAAGATCCATGATGATACATTCCATGGCCTTGCAGACCAGGCTCATTAGGCTAATGGGGCGGATGTTCCCGGGGTCCGTGGTGGCTCTCCATTAGTGCTGTGCTGTTGTTATGTAAAGAATCTCCATAGCAATACGCAGATTTGCTCTGAGCTACTGCACAATGTTACCTCCTATACCAAGCCAACAGATATTGTCAGGATACTGGCTGACAGATTCAGTGCCAACTTTAACCCTCTCCCCCCATGGACCAATCACAATACCAGTAAATTGCCAGGCACCCAGTACTGCTGCTGCACAGGTTAAAACAGCACTGTCCAAGGCCAAGAATACAGCTTCCATGGGACCTGACAATATCCATAGCTGTGTTCTACATGAACTACAGAGTGAAATGGTAGCTCACCTGTGTGCCCTGTTCAATCACAGCCTCAACTCAGGTGATGTCCCTACCGAATGGTGCTCTGTTACAGTCATCCCTCTCCTCAAAGGAGGAGCGACTACAGACCCTGGGAATTATCGACCCATTAGCTTGACGAGTCTGATATGCAAAGCTACGTAACACATCATCATGAACCTAATAAACAAGGATATAGGGAATCTCCAAACACTTGATCCCACATAGTTTGGTTTTGTGAAGGGTAGATCATGCCTGCTCAATTTAGTTGACTTCTTTGAGTCAGTCACCAGAGCTGTGGATGAAGGCAAGGTTGTTCATACAGCCTACCTTGACCTGAACAAGGCATTTGATACCATTCCCCATTCAGGAATCATAGAAAAACTCACTAAGCTAGGCATCAACTCCTATATCACTAAGTGGGTTGCAAACTGGCTTACAGACAGAACCCACAGTGTGAAAGTAGCGGATTCCAAGTCAGACTGTTGACCAGTCACGAGTGAAGTCCCACAGGGTTCGGTCCTGGGTCCTCTCCTGCTTGGTATCTACTTCTCTAAAGTCAGAGCAAACACAAAAGGTCTCTGGCTGACAAAGTACGCAGACGATAGCAAGTTGGGAGCTATTATTAACTCCCCAAGTGATGTTGACATCCTACAGAAAGGCCTCACTGGAGACCAATGACTGGTGTCAGAACCATGGCCTTAAGCCCAAAAAATGTGTCATCATCCAATTTGGGAAAAACCCAGTTCCAATGAATTATCACATCGATGGTAGTCCACTGAACACAGAAAGTGTTATAAGAGACCTAGGAACACAGGTTGACAGCAAGCTCTCCTTTGACCACCACATTGCCACTGTGGTCAGAAAGTCCTTCTATGTGGCACATCTCATTACTAAAGGTTTTGCATCTAGGAAGAAAGAGGTCATTGTCTCCCTCTATTCTACCCTCATTAGGCCAGTCATCGAGTACAATGCCCCATTTGGCATGTACCTCACTAGACACCTGCAACAACTAGAGAGGCCCCAAAAGTACCTCACAAAGAGGATCCTAAGCCTTAAACACTTGTCCTATATTTACAGACTCAAAAAACTCCAACTATTCTCTGTCTCATATCGCCTACTTAGAGGCGATCTCTGCTTGACATACAAAGCCATGTCTGATCCAGCTCTGTTAGAAATGATACATCTTAAGAAATCCCAATCCCTCTGCACCACACTCTCCAGTGACCTCAACCTCATTACCACAATCAGCAGAACGTGCTGGAGGGACAGGTTCAAAACCCAGCGACTACCCTTGCTATGGAATAGACTTCCCATGCATGTCAAACAGAGCACCTCTCTGGCCCTCTTCAAGAGAAACCTTGTTGAGTGGATGGGAAACAAAAAATTCACCCTGGGAAACACTCTAGTGGCTCTACTCGACAGAGGTACTGGGAACTAAAGTCAGGTGGCATGATGTCAGGGTAATCGTATGGGCTAGGTTTGTAAAGGCTCCAGGGCAATTACTAGTACACACCTATGAACATATGTACACAAGACACTCAGACATACACACATTCACAAACATACACAAACAACACTACATATATCCGCTAGACTAACTCTTACCATAAAATACACAAACTTATACACAAAAACACAACACCCATCATTGTCTCTTCTCTGACCTTAACCCTGACACACACACACACACACACACACACACACACACACACACACACACACACACACACACACACACACACACACACACACACACACAAACACACAAAAGCTCTCATCCCTCCCCAACCTTACTTACCTGTATTGACATTCCATACCTTCGACATATCCACTGTTTGACCATCCATACCACTGACATGAAATCACACCCCTGTGTTTATCGAACAAACATATGTTCAGTGAAAAACAGGGGAACCATATACATTTATATTTTATGGGGGGGTGATTTTCTTTGTAGCTCCAGCAGCTATCAGACACACCTCTATCTCTGTTTCTCCATGAAGCCCAGTGACTTCCTCCAGAGGAGACAGTCCTGTGGTCCATTCACTCGTCCTAGAGGTAAGAGCCAGGCAGTGGAGGAAGGAGCCATCCAAGGCAAGGGGTATCATTTACTAAGCTGGGGAACTCCCAGGATGGTTAATAACAGTTTCTTCATACTTAGCAACAGTAATTTTGATGAATTAATATGATTTCTTAAAGCCATGTCTTTCCAATCTTGGCAAATAGTTCTAAGGTAAAAAAAAAACATTTTTGCATTTTTTTAAATTTATAAATTTGTTAAAATAAACAATTACATGGCAGATATAGTTGTAACAACTGTATTAACTAGTACCTACCTATGCACACAGGGTATAAATGACTGAACCTCTGGACTACAGTGTTTTGCTGTGTAATGGGTAATAACTGTGCTGTTTTATATGCTAGCAATGCAGTTTTATCAGAATGATTGCAGAGATAAGGATGGCTGGCATGCTCTGTAAATAAATAATGCTGCAAGACACCGACATCTATTTTAGGAGAATATAAAACCTCTTAATAAATGTTTACTGCTACAAAATTCATCATGCTGTAACCTGTTTCTGAAAGGAAGCTTCAATGGGAAAGTGTCTCACAATGAAAAGCTCCGGTGTTCTGATTTTGCTCCCCTAGTTTTTAAATGCTGCAAAGAAGAGTGCAACACTCAGACAAATACTGCAGCTCTAATTTATCTAAGCCAGCAATGAAAGTGTTCTAAACTAAGTTTTTTAAAAATGTTTTTATATGCTGGTTTCTGAGATACTTTCTGTTCTGAGCCAAATACAATACCTTTCTCTTTATATTCATATTTAACCATGAAACTATTCATCTTCAAAAAATTATAATGTGCATACTTGCTTCAAGGACATTTTACCTCTCCCTCATAAAGAAGTACTTCTTTTTGTAATTTAAAAGCTGTGTGTGTTCCAGCTGAGGGTTAAAGTTCCTTCACTGACACACTTCAGCTTGGATCTGTTGGCACACTGCAGCATGTGGATAAATGACAAATGCAATATCTATATTTCTGCCTTTATCAATTCAAATTATACATAAAAGAAGATCATGTGTTAGCATATGAACTGGACTATAGCTAAGAATCTAACTGGCAAATTTAAGTTAAAATGCATGCATGATATTTTAGCAAAAATCAGATAAATAAATAATTATAGTTTTTACATTGCTTGCAATGTAAAAACTATAATTATTTACATTGCTTGCAATTCCAAGACAGGGCATGGCCATTACTCTCCATCCTTCATTTCCTGCAAGCCATAAATGCATATTTGGTCTGTCATAAGGACCTGAATCCCAGGTGCTTAAAGACCCCTTTCTCACAGCAGGGGACACTGGCATCTTGTAGCTTGCACAGCTTGTGCTCATATTTGAATACATGTTCAGGTGAGATGTGGTCATCCAAGAGGAGAGAGTGCAACAGATGGACCCTGACAAAAAATAATAGCTGACATCCTGCAAAGTAAGTGTGGCAGCTATGTGGATGGAGAGGAAGGAGGTATAGGAGCATATATGAGGGTTTCAGGCAGTGATCTAGAGTGAAACTTAGGTTTAGGGAGATGGGAGGAAATCTAGGATTAGGAAGTGATTTGGATATTTAGGTTTACAGAGTGGGTGGGAAGTTTAGGGTGAGGAAGTGACGGGGACTTTAGGTCTAGGTGGTGGGAGGAAAGTTTAGGGTTAGGAAGTGATTGGAGACTTTAGGTTTAGGGAAGAAAGATTGGAGTTTTAGGTTTATTGAAGAAGATGGGGAAATTTAGGATTAGGGAGTGGGGTGCTACGGTTAGGGTTAGGGAGCAGTTGGGAATTTCAGAGTCAGGGTTCTGGTAGGGCTGTGCAGTAAAGTAGAGTTGAGAGGTGGAAGAACTACGCATTTATGTGGGATTGGCATAGTGGGAGTTAAGGCACTTGTCATTTAGTGTAAGTGGCAGTGAGCAAGTGTACTGCAATGTACTAGCATGTAAGCACTTTCACACATAGTATTATCAGCCAGACAGAATACTGTAATCCATGAAGTACAGCATGCATAATAACAAATATCATAGTCAAAGCAAAATTATTAAAGGATGAAATGTTTTGTTATATGATTGATAGAACTGTGATACCAAATGAAAACAGACCACTAATGGGTAATAGTAAAATATGCATTATGATCAGCAACCTTCACAACGACTCTTGCATTTTGTTTCTTCACAACGACTCGTGCATTTTGTTTCTTCACAACGACTCCTGCATTTTGTTTCTTCACAATGACTCGTGCATTTTGTTTCTTCACAACGACTCCTGCATTTTGTTTCTTCACAGAGACTCGTGGATTTTGTTTCTTCACAACGACTCCTGCATTTTGTTTCTTCACAACGACTCGTGCATTTTGTTTCTTCACAACGACTCCTGCATTTTGTTTCTTCACGACTCGTGCATTTTGTTTCTTCACAATGACTCGTGCATTTTGTTTCTTCACAATGACTTGTGCATTTTGTTTCTTCACAACAACTCGTGCATTTTGTTTCATTCTCCATCAGTTCCTTTGATTTCCTGTACATCATTTTTCAGTAATTCCCAAACATGTTTACTTTCAGATGTAATTTTTTTCAGTTTGGTAAGACCAGTTTAGGCCATTCAAAAAGCTGAATACCATCAATAAAACAATCTTATGCCATTTACCTAGTATATCAATTTCCAGTGAGTTCAATGCATAAACCAATAATAGCATGAACATCAGTTTTCCAATGTATACCCGGTTGTACAATCATAGTTCCTCAATGCTGTTTGGCATGATTTTATAACACATGGTGCAGTACTATCTATTTGATATATATATATATATATATATATATATATATATATATATATATATATATATATATATAATTTAAAGCATAATTACTCCATTTGCTTTTACTTGTACATACCTTAATGAAGACATGGATGGAGATGTCTACCCGTCGATACCCATATCCACTCCTGCTGCCACTTATCTCACATCTAACAACAGAGTAGAATGTTGGGCATCTATCACTGGCAACCACTAGCTGGTACAAAAGGACATGAACAATTAGCAGCCTGTTTAGCTACCAAATGATCAAATTTGGCCTCACAGAGTTTAATTTTACACTGTAACCTTTTTTATTTTAGTCAATACGGGCGGCATAATTTTCTTTTCCAATGGGTTGCTCATTTTGAACCCCATTGATTAAGTATAAAAGTTGTTGATCTGGAGCCAGCTGATTTATAATATATATATGGTCTGATTCAATTCTTACATCATGTTCTGTGACACATCTTCGAAAATAAGGATGCATATGAATTTTTCCATACTCTTCCATATTAGGTTTTTGATACACACATTAAAAAAGTGGCTGAATATATTATCATGTATATTTATAGCTCAATGCCTCAGCTAATCTATAATTATTACTGTGATTGAAAATTTTGCATTTATTTATTTATTTATTTATTTATTTATTCATTTATTATAATTGATTGGCTTATAAATATGAATCACAAGGTTATCAATACATCGCATTTGCAAGTTTATGAATTTGTTTTCCCTACCAAATATATTATATTTTAGATGTATCAAGTTATCTTGCTATGGTGAATGTTTTATAGATATTAATAATTTTTAACAATTCAGTTTTTAATTTTTGACCGTCAATTCAAGACTGTGATTTGTTTATCCTGTATGACTAGTATAGCGCAGGGTTAGTTAAGAAGTTATATACCCTATGCTCTATGCTGTTGATGCGCTCAGGTACTGTCTTGTTGATATGAATTTAATAAGCAGTAATTTAATATGCTTTAATATTGAATTCTAAGACAGAGCCTTGAGGTATATACCATGTGTAGAGATCTTATATATAGGTAATTGCCTGGTGTTAGATTCGCCTTGAATTATTACATGCTATCACCATGACAGTTATATATTTTTACATACCCTAGTATATATTTTAATTATATATATTTTAATCACATATTTTAACATTAACATTTACTTAGTATGTGCTGTTTAATAAACTTGTTGTACCTTATTTCTGTTGATATGTAGGGTGACCTTTTGCTTTGTTGTTCCATGATATGCGCTTTACAACGCACTAGTCATGCAGTTGACAAGAGATGACAGTGAGCAATGGAAGAGTGGATACTTCTAACGCTAGGTTTATGGGATACTTACTTGCTTTTCATTTTGCTCTTTCTTCATCCAGCTATAGTTTCTAAGGAAGTGATGAAAATGATGAATAGTAAAACAACGAGTATATTGCACTTTTTATTTGTTGTTTTTTCTTGCAGTTTTATTTGCTTTACATGTTGTTTCCATACGCTTTACGTGCTTTTTAATATGCTTACAAGGGATTATTTTATGCTGTCTCAAGCCTAAGGTGCACTCTTCGTTAATGTTTTTATGCATTTATTATGCATTTCTATGCACTAGGTGTGTAAGATATGTAGATATTTACCCTATATCTATTTATTAATGAATATAATGAAATTTATAGAATTTTTTCAAGGTCACGTTTGGTATAAGTCTGCAGGGCAGATTGAAAATGTTGCAGCTGATGATACAACAGAATATGGCGCTTAGCGCTTTAAAGTTTAATCAACAAATTTAATTATCTAATTACTATTACTGAATTGAATGATTTATGTACTATATAAGTGCTAGTAAAATTATGTTATATAGATCTGATGAAGCGTGCATGAAGCACGCGAAAGCGCTTATCTACTTTTAATTGTTGTGGAATAAAGAAGTTTTCATCTACTAGCTGGTGTTCTCGTGGTGTATTCTGTTGGTTATTTTTCATCTAATCGTGGTGCTGCCTTTTGCCTCAGGTACTTTGGGAGTGTTCAGCAGTAATTTGTTTCTACAATATATATATGGTCTGATTCAATTCTTACATCATGTTCTGTGACACATCTTCGAAAATAAAATGAAAATGATTTAGTGACTTTCATTGAATTACTTGCACAAAACTGGTATCGACCATCTTTTGCCTTAACTTATGGTCAAATGTTTGCCAGTGCTTCTAAAGATAGTTGTTTTATCACTACCTACTCAATCTAGTTTTTTGTATAACACCTTTATGTCTCGAATACTAAGAATATATGTACTAATTTCCACTCCTAGCTGATACGAATGTCTTTTTCGAGTTTAAAAATGTATTGCGTTCATCGGCCAAAGAGCCACGTTTTTACACAAGAGCATTTGGAGAGAAATGTTTACAGATGTCACAGCAATTTTTGCAAGACTGATTATGCTTACATTTTTACAGCCATGGAGATATTTAACAAAATGTCGTACTCCATTGAACTATTGTATTATCTGTTGTGGGGGATTTTAAACAAATAGCATTGTTAGTCACTCCACTTCTTTCTCTAAATATTAAGATATTAAGTTGGATGATCACTTCTTTACTCCATAAACATTAAGTTATTTCAGTTGTCTTGTGCATGTTAAGGTAATCAGATAGATCCACTTAATTCCCTGCCGTGGTCCAACTTTCCAGAGTGTAACATTTAGTGTATTGTTTCGCTTGATGCACATTTCAGTATCGGTTAGCAGCTTTCCATCATGAAGCTGACAGAGGACATTTTCTATTAAAAGTCATATCTGAGGAGGAATCCGTTTCTGGAATTCCATCCCAGATGGATATGTATGAATACTCACAGGAAATATCCCATCAGAGTTTATGACAACGCTATGGTCAAACAGACAATATGCAGAGGAAGGTAAAAAATAAGGTGTTTATTGTCGTCAAAACCACAACGCTATCATCAAGTCCTACAGAAATCAAGACATCCATGTCATCTGCCTGCAGGGGAGTCTTCACTCAGACTTTAACTCTTTACCAAATAATATCAAAAGTGATTGCCTGTAGCAATATCTATGCATCTTGATGCAGACAAAGTTCGGCTAATTGCTTCCCTTTTTCAAAAGCCTGTGGTAGCCACATACACAGTTCCTTTCTTTCTAACTAATCTGTGTTATAGTCCATTTTAAGCCTAATAGATTAGCTTGTCCCCAGTGTTAAGAGGGCGATAATGTAAAAGTTCATTTATTGGGACTTTAACTTTCATTTGTGGCAGTACACATTGCTTTGTCACTGCATAAAGACATATGCACATTTGTTCAGTATTGACCAACATTAAATTATGGGTATTTGGGTGCTGTCTCTCAAGTTGTATAATATAGTAATTATGTCATAAACCATTCCTATGGAACTGTAGTGGAGAGTCATCTTCTACCCAGAGTTCTCAGGTCAACTGGTTTGTTGCTTGCAATAATACTTTAAACCAATGAGACCTAGAGTTAACATTTTCCACATCTGGTCTTATAGCAGTCTAGTCATATGTTCAATTAAACCTGCAGTTTGATGTTGAAGCACCTATCGGTCAGTGTTTTCTTTTGCCTGGTCTGTATTTCCAAACAACTGAAAGGAGATCCTTGATCACTTTGTAATTCACTAGGAATACCATACATTGAGCATATCTTCTCCAGCTTGCTAATTGACTTCTTTTCTGGGCAGAGCCAATAAAAAGATAGCATACCTCTCAAGTGTCCAGATTTTCATAAAGTGTCCTGATTTTTTGGCTCACATCTTTTGTTCAGCTCCTCATAAAAGTAGCATTTTTCTTGCAAATCACTGGGGATTGAATTCACTAAATAATGAAATTCAAAAAATGTATGCAAACACAAAAACTTGTATTCCAGCTACTTTGTAAGTTTATATGGTCAATATTTAAAATGTGTCCCTATTTTGGGCTCTTTGTCCCCTCATCATTTTTGGTTTTGCCCAGTTTTTTGTGCTAAGAGGATAAGAGCTATGTGGCATACTCAGGCAATATTGTTGATTTTCTCCAATGGAAATGGGCCAAATGTGTCCTTTTTTACTTCCTTGATATATTTTTCCATGACTTCGGTTCTAATAGCCACTGTCTGGCTGACATATCATGCAATGATTCGATAATGTCCATAATTACATCTTTTTACAGTCTCATTCCATCCTGTCTTACCCACTTCATAGTGGCATCTCATCCCCAGTGTCCACAATAGCTTATGTGACCAACTTACAACAGAACATCGTTATGCCATCCTTGTCTGCATTTTGTCCTGTGGCAATATATTGTACTTGTTTGATGTAGCAGTGCTCAGAAGACAAGTACGTCCACATGTCTGACAACAAAGATATAGCTCTGTGTTTTATCCCTGATCTGTTGCCAATTATCCAATCCTCCCTGCATTCATGTTGATGCCTATACAGTAACTATGATGTTGAATTCATGTATACCACCAAGATATCAGAGTAGGTCAATACTTTTTTACCAAGCATTGGTTATTGATTATTATATCAAATTTGTACCTCACCATTAAAATGGATTCAGTTTTTGTACTTTTTGAGGGTTTTGCATGCTGTCATTAAAATATGCTTTTTCTTGTTTTCCTTTGGCAGTTGTTAAAGATTTGGGTATATTGGTAGAGATGATTTTTTCAGTGTGTGATTTGTTTGTCTCATAAGCATAGCTCTCAATCTCTTATAGCAAGAAATCTGGACAAAGTCATAAATAATGGAGAAGGGCAAAGCCCAAAATAGGAACATTTTTTAAATACTGCTCTTACAAACTTAGAAAGGTGATAGAATAACAGGTCTTGCATTAGCATGAATTTTCTGAAGGGAATGGAGTCTAAAACCCAAAGGTCTGTCATTATTTTCTGACTTCAGTCCTCGAAATTCACAGATGACTGCAAACTAGGAGCCATAGTAGAGTCCCCAAATGATGTGGACATCCTACAGAAGGGCCTCACTGAGACAGATGCCTGGTGTCAGAGGCATGGCCTCAAGCTCAAAGCCAAAAAGTGCATTGTCATTCCCTTTGGTAAAAACTCTGTACCCATGAACTACCACATAAACGGCAGTCTACTTAACGCTGAATGTGTGAAAAGAGACCTTGGGACCCAGATGGACAGTAGTGTCTCCTTTGATAATCACATCGCCACAGTAGTCAAGAAATCCTTCTATGTGGCACACCTCATCAGAAAAGGGTTCTCATCCAGGAAAAAAAGAGGTCATTGTTCCCCTCTACTCAGCACTCATTAGACCCATTATAGAGTACAATGCCCCTTTTGGAATGTACCTCACAAGACATCTGCAGCAGCTGGAAAGGCCACAGAAGTACCTCATAAAGAGGATTACTGGTCTCAAACAGATGCCCTGCACTGACCGTCTCAAAAAACTCCAGCTTTACTCTGTAACATATCTCCTACTCCTATGAGATCTCTGCCTAACATATAAAGCTATGTTAAACCCAGAACTGTTGGACATGTTACATCTAAAGAAATCCCAATCCCTCCAAGTTACATGCTTTAGCGACCTAAACCTTGTCACCACAATAAACATAACATGCTCGAGGGATATATTCCTGTACCAGAGACTTCCTATACTCTGGAACAAGCTACCTATTTATGTCAAGCAAAGTTCCTCATTAGCACTCTTCAAGAAAAATCTTGACGGCTGGATGGGAAATAGGAAATACATCCCGGGGATCACGTCTGTGGCTCTGCTTGACAGGGGCACAGGAAATTAACTTTCTTGGGTGGCATAAGGAGGGAACCTTGTTGGCTAGACTTACTTAAGTCCTTGGTCTGACAGCCTAGTACCTACCTATGAACCTATGAACCTATGAATGATTTGCTAATGAATTACCATAAAACCAAGATTTTATATGGAACAGATCACAAATATTAGGCAAAACTCTGGACATTCTGCCAAAATCTGGACAGTTAAAAGGTATAGGGCAGAAGTGTCAAGGGTATATTTTATTGCCAGTCCAGTTAGTTCATTTTACAACAGTGACACATCAGGTACAATGTTTCTTCTTTCTGCAGATACAATCTCCATTTCTGTGCAGTGAAATGTTGTGCAGCCAGTGTTGTCATTTATACAGTCAAGTAACCATCCCTGACTGGGACAGTTACATTTTACAGTCACTGCTGCTTTGTTATTCCCTCTGTATGCAGACGTACAATATGTACTATATAAAATTAAATTATACAGAGTGTGTGTATATATATATATATATATATATATATATATATATGTATATATATATATATATATATATATATATATATATATATATAGTTCCCCTTCAGAAGACTGAAACATCATAAGCTTTAAATTCATAAGCATGAAACCAAAAGCCTGAAAACTCAAAAGCTTGAAACTCAAAAGCCTGAAAACACACAGAATACAAATAATGCTAATATACTAGTAGAAAGACACTACTATCTACCCACTTACCTTAGCCCAAACCCTAACCCTAAGGTTCGTCACTATTGCACACTCACCTAACCTGCACCCTAACCCTAACTCACTTAAACCGCCCCAACCCTAAAGTTTGTCACTATCGCACACACACCTAACCTGCGCCCTAACCCTAACTCACTTAACCCGCCCCTAACCCTAACGTAAAAATAATCGCACACTTACCTGAACCCAACCCGTAACATTCCACCACAGCGCTAAGAATAGCGAAACTACATTAAAGTCAGTATGTGTATTTTGTGTGTTTTCAGGCTTTTGGGTTTCAGGCTTTTGAGTTTTCAGGCTTTTGGTCTCAGGCTTATGAATTTCGAACTTATGATTTTTCAGTCTTCTGAAGGGGAACTATATATATATATATATATATATATACATATATATATATATATATATATATATATATATATATATATATATATATACATATATATATATATATATATATATATATATCTTAGTGTAGAATGTAGTAAGTAGTATTTACAGCTATAAAATCTGAGGGGGTGTGGAGGTGCTTTCATTTTAATAGTATACTGGTGTGCCATTGAGGTTAGTGGACAGTGCTGTACCACACGCATGTGACAGCTGCACATAGAATGTTATTGGGCCAAATGTACTACTTTTCTCTACTTATTAGTACTTTTTACTTTGTGTTCAAAGTATTTCATTGCAGTTTATGATATCACTGTGCACTGAGACCTAGTTTTTTAAGTAAGTGTGGGTGAGGTTTTAATTGGGCACTATCTTTCTTGAAATCATGTTTTTTAAAAGTTTCCCCTATATCCAAAAAAGTACAGTTGAGTAAGAATTTACCATATCCAACTGACCACTGTTGAAGTATTCCTGACATATGGGTTGTCATCACTGATATTTGGCCAGGGTACCAAAGCTTTACCCTTCTGAAGTCGTAAGTGTGATGCATGACATCAGCTCATTAGTGCAGGGATATATAGAAAGATGCATGAGCATTTACCTGAGACTATCTCCAAGCCAGTGTCTTGAAGACTATTCAGAGAGGGAGACAAGTTATCTAGGAGAGGTGTAGCTTAATATGTTAGCAAACTCCCCATTTCCATGTAGCACAGCAGAGGTTAAAGCAGAGAAGGAGAAGAGGAAGGTTGAAGAAAGCCAGAAAAGAGGGGGTGGAGGGCAGCAAAGAATACTTCAACAGTGATCAATACAACATCTACTGTAATATTAAGTTCTTACACAACTGTAGTATGTCATGACTGAAATCACTGCTGCAGTATTCCTGACATATGAGTGATTCCCTGTAAAAGGGGACCAGTAAAAGGAGTTTGAGTGTCCCCTTTTGTGCCTTTAGAAGACTTTTTGGAATAAGAGGTAGTGGAGGGAAGGCATAGAGGAACTTTCCTGTCCACTAGAAAGAGAAGGCCTCTGTTTTCCAAGTTGAGGGACTTGGGTCTTTGGTAAAGAAGTGGGGTTCTGATGAATGGTTGGTAATGCAACAAAGTCAGTCTGAGTTGTGCCCCATTAAAGACTGATTTCCTATTGAACCTGTCTGTTTAGGGTCTATTCATGAAGGTCCATCAAGGAGTGGCTCAAGGAGTCTGCCAGCACATTGTCCTGTGAGGGAATGCATATAGCTGTGAAGGTGATGTCCATCTGGTTGGCTAAGTTCTATGTCTCCTGTGCTAACCTGCACAGTTAGAAAGACCCGGTGCCTCCCTGTTTATGTATCACATGACTTTGGTTTTGCCAGTGTACACTGTCTGGTTTCCATAGGTGGGACAAGGTCTGCATTGTTTACATTACGGCCCTCATTTCCTTCAGACTGATATGTTCCTTTAGGAATTATGGTTGCTATCTGCCATGTACCTAGTGTGATCCCGTTCTTGCCAAGCCTCATCAGAGGCATCTTTGTGAATTTCTTGAAGAAGAGGAAAGGGTGTGAATGGAAGCCTGGCTTATAATCAACCTGTTATTTCCAGTAAAGTAGCTCCTTTTTGAGACAATGGAGAAGGGGGATTAAGATGTCCAAGGGGTGAGATTGTTTAGACCACACAGATTTCAGATAACATTGGACTTTCCTCATATGAAGTTGGGCTACAGGAAGCATAGGAATGGTGGCCATCATAAAACCTAAAATTCTTAACATCTCCCTTACTTTGCAGCGTGTTGCAGGGGAGAGAGCTCTGAAAAATTGAGCAGACTGTGAAATTTCTCCTGAGGGAGGAAGGCATACATTTTCTTTGTGTCCAGTCTGCAGCCCAGGAAAATGAGTTCTTGTGTAGGAACCTTGTGGGGTTTTTTTGTTGTTCATTATGAAACTTGAACTTGACAGGAGTTGGAGAGTGAACTCTAAGATGCTGAAGAAGAACTCCTGGAGAGAGAGCTTGGAGCAGCAGTTAATCAAGGATGGGGGCATTTTGAATTCTCTGGGGGTGGCCACTGGAGCTAGACATTTTGTGAATGTCCTTGGTGTTGTGGAAAGACTAAAAGGCAGAGCAGCAAAATGAAGATGCAATGAAACAGAGAAAAAACTAAGGAATTTCCTGCAACAAGGATGGATAAATATACAAAAAATAGACATATTTTAGGTCTAGGGATACTAGAAAGGCCTGGGGGAGAATGAAAGGCAAGCGCATGGGAAGCGAGAGCATTTTGAAAGTTGATACTTACAAGAAAGTGTTTAGAAGAGAAAGGTCTTAGATGGGTCTCCATTGTCTTTCTTTTCTTGGCACCAGATAGATTCTGGAGTAGAATTATTTTCCTTTGAAGTCTTTAGGGACTTGTTCAATGGTGTCCTGGATTCAGGAAGTCCTGAATAATGAGAGCAAGTAGAGAGAGCTGGGTGGGAGGAGAATGGGTCACTCCTTTCAGGGGAGGATTATTTTCGCAGGACATAACTATCCTTGATGATAGGCAGGATCCATTTGTCTTTGGTAATAGCTTTCCACTGGGTCAGGAATAGTGACAGTCTTTTGGAAAGAGGAGTTAGGGGGCTGAGGAAAGGGACATGTCGCTGTGAAGGTAGTCACAGATTTTTATTTCCAAATGGAGGCCTCCTAAACAGAAGTTCTCTATGAGGTTTGTCAGAGTACCTGTTCCTAGGATTTTTTCTCACTTTTTGAGTTGGTCTAGGGTTCCTTCTGAGGAAGGCTGTAGACTTAGATGGGTAGATTCTATGGTATCTTGGAAGTGAGGAAAGCAGAATCTGTTAGCACTTTTTCATAGTCTTACCTTGGTCTTGGAGAGTTTGAATAGACTGACAGCCTGAGGACCACACAATATGACATTGTCCAAGAGTAGTATAAAGGTTTTGATGTGAAATCCTCAGAAGCAGGCTGTCTATAAAGCCATGCATATCTGTGAGTGACAGACTCAGTGGCTGCAGACCTAGAGGAAGCATTCACAGTACTGCAAATGCACTTAATGCTGTACATGTAGTTTGAATGGCCTAGGAAAGTAGATTCTGTATTTGCTGCTTTGATTCTGCAGTGGGAGGCTCCAGCATAACTTTCTTCAAGGACTGAAGAACACAAATCGAATATTTAGTCATTTGAGTCTAGTAGGTAATTGCCCTAAAAGCTAGGGTAGATATACCTTCTTTTGCCATCTATCCATACTCCTACTATCCTTATCTGTAGGTAGGGCATTAGCACTGAGAAGAGCTCAGAGGGCGTATCTGAAGCCAGAGACACTGCACAGCAGCCCACCAAAGGATTCTTGTACAAGTATTTTAGGTCATCAGGCATCTTGTAAAACCTGTTTGATCTTCTAGGAGCTGGTGGTTGAGAGTCAGGTGCTGAAGAGGTGGACTGAAAGGTGTACTGGAAAGCCTCAAGCACAGCAGGGATTGGGGAAGGGGCAGGAGTGCCTATTTTCAAAAGACTTTAATAACTCTTCTGTACATTAGAGATCTGAGGGGATTGTCATTCAAAATGTTTCAGCATGTTCTGAATAGTCTGTCCAAAGGAAGCTTCCTCAATAGGGGAATCCAGGGACACAGAATCCTCTTCATCAGAAGAGAGTCCAAGAGCGTGCAATTGAAAAGAATAGTCTATAGAGTGGTCTGAATCGTAATCTTGTTCTTCTTCAGAAGAGGAAGATGGCAAAGTGGGTTTTTGAGGTGTAGCCTATGGTTGTGTAGACCCAAAGAAGTTGGAGTTTCAAAGCCATAACAGCTTTGAACAACCTCTGGTAGAAATCTATCCACTCTTTCTCCCTAGTTGCTGAGAGTTAGGCCACATATCTAGGCTTTTGTTTCTTCTTTTTGGGCATGATGCTCACCTGGTTGAGACATGGAGGCTCGGAATAATTCCTAACCTCTATTAATGGACCTGAGATCTCTTCCCTAGCTAATATTTGAGGGACATGGTGTGGGCCCTCAGAAATGCTGAGTCACAATTCATTGGATGCATCTGCAATGTGCAATGCCTCTGGAGCCATTCTGGCCTCTGACAGGGTCTCTATAGTGGTCAGCTGAGATGTAACCAGATGCACCACAGGTTCTGTAACCTCAACAGGTATGACAAAGTCCAAAACATTAGACTGCATATCTGTTCCTGGCCTGTTTAGTTTCCTCTTAGGTGGAAGAGTGTTGTCTGGTGATGCAGATTCTGCCATCTTGGACTACACCAGGCATTTGAGATGCTGAGTTTCTGGAAAGGTATTGAGAAAAGAAAGCCTCATTCTAAGGGTTTTGGGAATGGATGATTGACAAATGAAGCAAGATTTATGATTGTTTTCCAAGCCTAGGCAGACAAGACAATTAGCATGTAAGTCCTTGTATGGAATCAGCCTAACGCACTCACACTCACACCTACTTGTTGGCATTAAACAACTATGAACAAAAACTGCATAAGCAAAAAAGGTAAAGGAGGGCTCCCCAAAATGGCAGATATCTGAGAAAAGGCTCGAGTAAAGCAACGGTACCAATGACCAAACAGCGATTAGTCTAATGCATGCACGACTTACGTTCAGGCTGAAGATGAGATAGTCTGAAGTACACACTGGTACATATGACTTTGGGTCATGCATCAAACAATATAACTTTGGTACCCTTTCCAGATGTCAACAGCAACAACCCATATTTCAGGAATACTGCAACTGTGATTTCAGTCAGGAAATCTGAGGTATCCCTCTAGGTGACCAGGCACAAGTTGGATGGTATCTAACTACTTGAGCACAACTGATCATAATCACATTTTATTGCAGATGAAAAGCTATAGTGTTAGGCACACTGGGACTGATGTTTGTCCAAGAATGCTGTGTGCTTTATCTATTATTTATTTTATTTTGCTTGTTTACCGGGTAATGTCCGACTGGGCATGAGGCCCATTTTCAGTGGCGGCCCGGGGAGAAAAGCTTCATACATAGACAGTATTAAACAATCAAATTTAACACATATTAATCAGCAATGTACAAAGCAAGTCAGTAAAAGAAATTAGTTGTATAACAATAATTAGCAAATTAACAAATAAATTAACAAATTTAACAAAAAATGGCACGGTTAGTGATAAAAACTGGACGCATGAGTTAATAGTGAGAAAAATGTGATACAATAATTGCAAGATAGAGAAATGCAGTTTACATAACAGTTAAAGAAAAAAGCAGTATATGTGTACACATTGCTAACTGAAACTGCCTTCAGCAGTTAAAAGTTGTAGCTGGGAGTATGGCAGGTGCAGAGCCAGTGTTTTGCTAAATGTTCCTTAAGGAGGTTTTAAACTCATGAATGCTGAGGTTTTTAGCCATAGGTTGAGGAAGAGTATTCCACAGTTTGGCAAGTTTATGGGGAAAAAGGTGGTGCCCTGTGTGTTGTGGGCTTGGGTAATCTTTAACAATAGTTTATTTGAGGATCTTAGAGCGCTAGGATTGTTGTTGGGTTGGACTAGATTGGTGAGTGCTGGGCAGTTGTTAGGTTTGTGAATTATATTATGGGCTATGGACAGCTGGTTAATTGTTAGCAGGTTTGGTAGTTCTAACCATTTAAGTTGGGAGAGTACAGAGCAGTGGTGGGTTCTTTAAGGGTGGCCTGTGGCAAGCTTGGCGATTTTATTGTAGCATGATTCCAGATTATGTAGGTCAGATTTATGAATGTTTGTAAATACTAGGGAGCTGTAGAGGAGGGTGGAGAGTAGATGTGTGCAGGCAGTGGCTAGTCTGACACTGTCTGTAAGGTAAGGTTTAATTCTGTAAAGGGTGCCAAGTTTGGAGTGGACTTTTTTGATGGTGAGGGAGATGTGGGTGTCAAACCTTAGGTTATCACTGATTGTGACACTTAGAAGTTTGGCTTGACTGGTGGGATCTATTTTGGCTCTGTTTGTGGAAAGGATAGAAAGTGGAGTCAGACATATTTTGGGTTTATTGCAACTGAAGACAATTAACTTGGTTTTGTTGGGGTTAAGTATGAGTTAATGGCTAGTGAGGTAGTTTTCTATGTCCTGGAAAGATTTTTACATTTTTGTTTGTAGGTCTTGGGGGGTGGGGGCTGTGCAGATTAATGTAGAGGCTTCTGCATATTGGACTATGGAGGCTAGTTAGGTTGAAGAGCTGAAGTTGTTCATAAAAAATTTAAAGCGAAGGGGGCCAAGTATGGATCCTTGGGGTACACCAACAGTAATGGGTAGAAAGGGGGACAAGGTGTTCTCCCATTTGGTGGCTTGCTAACGGTTAGAGAGATAACTATGGAACCAGGACAAGGCTGTTGTGTATAGGCCATGGGATGATAGTTTATTTAGTAGGATTTGGTGGGAGACTGTGTCAAAGGCTTTTGACATGTTAAGGAATATGGAGAAGACCATTTGGCCTCTGTTTATAAGATCTTGAATGGTGTTTGTGAAAGATAACAGAGCAGTACTGGTACTATGTTTTGGCCTAAAGCTGTGTTGTGTGGAGGAGAGGAGTTTGTGATTAAGGAGGTGGGTAAGGAGTTGGGAGTGAATGCATTTTTCTAAGATTTTGGCTAGAGGGGAGAGTATGGCTATGGGACGGTAGTCAGTTAGATCTTCACTGGAAAATTTCAACTTCACTCAAAAGTTGTGTGACCCTAGAGTTAATAAACATAAACTAAGGGAATGTGTATAGTTTCTTGCATAGGGGAACAGCTGAATTTGTACCTCTGCTTATTTTACTCCTTGCAGGTATGTTGTAGGTGAAATATGTTCTAAATTAATTGTAATCGAACAATGTTTTTCTGGATGACCTCGTGTCATTTATTAATGAACATACCTAATTGTTGTAGTGATGACTGGGTAAGCTGTGTTGCTTGCCAGCCTGATGTAGCTGAAAACACAAAGCTGGAACATGTTCTGACACACTGACATTTTAAAGTCATTATCTATTGCCAAGAAAATAACAGAACTATATCAGGAAGTAACACTATGTGAGGGTACCTTACACATTAGCATACCATATAGAACTATGAAAACACGAAGCATTCCTATTATAGAGATTCTATTCATTCTCATTTCTATGTTGCAAAAAAAAAAAAAGTAGAAAAGAAATCTCTGTTTTAGTACTCACAAACAACCCAGAAAAATTTTAAACAAGGACAAAGCACTTTGAGAGGGCATAGATGAGTTGAACTTCCTTATGGTGATATTTCCTCTGATTTGTAAGGCCTCATGTACTGGGAAATAAAAGGAAACATTAGCAGATAAAGTCTCCGTGAGTTAGGACATATCAGTCCTAAGAATAAATCCTTCTAGAACTCTGGTGGCTGATTCAAAGAGTTCACTATGCAGCCTGACAAACTGCATTTAGCAGGCTGCCCAGGGGAATTTAACAGTGTGCTGGTGTAGACATGAACTCCCAGCAGCCATTTGCCTCATGTTGCCATTTGCCCTGGTTACTGTCGTTATAAGTGAAGTTTCTAGTGACACAGGTATATCTCACATCCTGAGTTGCTAAACTCTTATGTGCCCTACACATACTCACAAAATTAGTCCATTCTGATCTTCCCCCCTCATATTCCTACACTACCCTCACCATGTCCTTCTGTCCTCCTTCTGCGAACACCATCCTTCTGTTTTTGCCTGAGCTTACTTAAGCACTTCAGCTACAAAGGCAAGCAACATGCAAGGAGAACAACCATTTAGAATGCATATCACAGGAATGATTGACTGACCATCTGAAGAAAATAAAAGAAAGCAGTCCATCAAACCAATATAAGCCTATGGCAAAGATACAGCCATTAAACTGTTAGAAAACACAACTAAAATAACATTTCTGAAGGGAAGCAATCCCAGTGTACGTCCCGCATACCATATTTTAATATTTTAATTCCAGGGGCCTGCAACCTTGGAGAAAATACAAAATCAGCACACATAAAACTGACTGTGTACAGTACAGCAATACTTGATGAAGAGAAAGAAATAAAATTGTAAGTACAATTCAAATAATTAAAACCCACGTATACTAATCTTTAACACCCACACCCACCTTAAAATAATAAAAAACTATGGAAATTAAAGGAAATCAAAAAAGGTAAAACAGGTCGCAGATACTGTCATTAATTTTTCTGGTTCTTTGATGAAACTGCCACAGATAACACTATGATCTCATAAAATATTTATTATAACTTCAATTATATTCAGTGTTGTTGCTCTAAAACAAATGAATCACTACCTTTATACATGCTAGCCAACTCCAACTACAATGAATAATTAATGAAAGGTCAGTGCAATTAATTCCAACAAGTCAATGTTTCATAGGTGCATTTTTTAAAGGACTTTACAGTAATGTCCATTATGGCCTAAACACATTCAAGCCTTTTAAAAACTGTAAAACTGTTTGCCAGTAAAGTTCATTTGATTTGATTTTCTTTATCAGCCCCTTTGATATTTATCGTAACAACGTTCAGACTATAAAACTTCAAACTGCGCATTGTGAGGTGGCAGAAATATTTTAAAATAAAAGATTCTTCTCATTTCTTTTGCAAATATGATTTTTATATTCCTGTATTCTAATGGTTAACTCATGAACTGTCTTGCGTACATAAAATGTCTGACTTTGACTACAGGAACCTAGGTATCAGCATTTGTTCTGCTTCAGTCTACTTAGCAGTCTGAGTCTTGTTTTTTTTAGTATTAGGTATGCACAAGCTGGCTTAATAAATAAGCATGCAGGCATGCAGTTATGCATTGCAAAAGCTCCCTTTTTACAGACGTCCATAGTGGATCAGGCGTCTTACTGCTCTCATTTAAAATTGATTTATGAATTTACTCCTATTGTATACAAGCCAGACTTAGCTTTGTTTAAATCTGATGATGCTTGTAATATTCTTCAGTCTTACTAGACTCTCAGTCGGCACCTATAATTGCCAACCTGGACAAGCAAACAAAGTCAGAAATTACAATATTTCTATAAGAAGGAAGGCTAAATACTTTGCAGTTTTCTCTGGGCCTCTACTGAAAATGGGTTCTATCCCACTCAGACTTTCCCGGTAAACAAATGTTAAATAAATAAATAAATAATGGGTAGGCATTTATCAACTTGTCATATAACAACACCCAAAGAGCTATTAATATTGAACACAACATGAAAAATAAATTCATTACAAATATTTAAGGTGATTTCTGTATTTGTAAGCCAACGACTTAAACAGAGCGTTAATGTTCATAGCTCTCTTCTAATAAGTTTGCATTGTGGGGATAATACAGTGTGATTTAGCCGATAGTATACCTGTGAATCACCAACTATATATGTGTGCGTCTGTCAAAGGACTGTCACAACACCCAGGATCAATATCACCGCCTTGTGTCCACTGTGTGTTGAGATTGCCTTGGCTCCCTTGTGACCAAAAACTAAATTAAGCTGGTAAGGACAAAATGAGTAAATAAGACTCCTTGTGTGTTGCAAAACATGGAAAATATTTCAAGCACTTTTTATATTTAATAGAGGTAATACAGAGTTTGCACCAGCAGAACATGACTTTAAACTGAAAAACTGAAAACCTGTTTTGTTAGCAGAACACTGTTTTCATCTCTTATTGTGAAGTTATTTACAGATTGATTAAGAGATTTTATGAAAAAAGCTGTATTACAAGTTTTTTCTTCTTAATTTTATTAATCTTTTACTGCTTTAATCCACACCTGCACCCCCATTTCACTTACAGTTTGATAGGTTACAAGACTGCATACAATTGCACAACTAAATGATTTTATTATTATATGAATTTCATGTTGTTAACTTAGCAGGTAATGATCGATGTTGGCCCCTATTAATCATAATCAAGGTATACAGGACCACCTCTGAAATGAACTTAGCATTCTTGAAATGATGTTGGATGCCATCCTTATACTAAATTATACTACATTATATTCTTAAAATTCCTTAAAACCTTTTATTTCCCTTTTTTGGTGTTTTCCTTCTTCCTTAACTTTCTTTCTCCTTCTCATTTTATGCTAAGAGTTGACCTGTACTGGGCATACAAGGCATCTCCAATGCAATACTGATGGAGTCACTGCACATCACTGAGTTAAATAGCATCAGAAATACTCTGTCAAGGGATCTAAACCTGTTCTGCAACATCAATGGAATGGGTTGGATGGACAGATAGATCTATCAGAGGATACCAGTGCTCTAGAACGGTCTCCCCATTCACATAAAGTAAAGTTACTCCCAGCCAATATTCAGCTGCAACTTAGATCTATGGATGGGAAACAGACATTTTACACCGGGACATGCTCTCTTACTGCTAATAGACAGAGACAGCATTTAAATGCTCTAACTCATGCATGGATATCCTCAAATTATATATAATATGATTCCAATTATTCCAATTCAATCATCATCATCATCAGCCCCTTTTTTTCCCATTTTTTTCTACATGGGGTCGGGGTATGGTGTTAACTGTTGCCAACACTCTCGATTCAGTGCCGCACTCCTACCTGACTGTCGCAGATCTTTTCACACAATCCACCCACCTCTTTGCTGAATGTCCTCACTTCCTCTTACCTTCTTCCTGTCTGTCCCAAATCTTCCTCACCAGATTGTCTTCTGCTTTTCTACACATGTGCCCAAACCACAATAATCTGTTCTCTTTGATCTTTTCTGCAATTGGAGCTACTTTGGCTTCTACTCGTATGTCCTCATTTCTTCATCTGTCCCACAGTGTACATTCTACCACCCTTCTCAGGTACTTAATTTCCATCACCTCTAGCATCTTCAATTGTTCTGCCTTTACTGCCCAGGTTTATGTACCATACGTAATACTGGTTGCACCACTGTCTTGCACACCTTACTTTTCAGCTTCTTTGGCATTCTTCTGTCATAGACTACACCTGATACTCTATGCCAGTTGGCTGCAGCCCCAGTTATTCTCATTCAAGGTAATAAATAATTACTTATCACGGGATAGGTAAGGCCAATCTCTAACTAAAAGGGATAGGTTATTTTGAGCAAAATAGGGACATTGCTTAGTCTGAAAATGGCCTGCAAGCACAGCAAGCCTTGTACTTACCTATGAACCTTCTTAATCAAAGATTTGCTTCTATACTACTTTGTGTGGTTTGTGTGTGTGTGTGTGTGTGTGTGTGTGTGTGTGTGTGTGTGTGTGTGTATCTCTCTCTCTCTCTCTATATATATATATATGGGTCTATTTCATTTAATTGAAAACTCATTTGACTGAAACTCATTTCGCTGAAAGGTATATGCCCTGTTCCCCACTGTAGTGCGATCCTGGAGTTAGTATATATAGTAAGGGGGGTGGTGGGAACAGCCCCCAACATAGTTTTGGTATATATTATCTTCTGGAAAGAGTTATTCATTCAACTTGTAAGTATCCATGTCTATGGTTTACAATGTTTAAAATATGTGGGGGGCTATGCTGCCCACACCTCTCCCCAATGTGGGGAGATGTGCCCCCCACACGCCCCCTATATATATATATATATATATATATATATATATATATATATATATATATATATATATATATTTTTATTTATTTATTTTTTATTTTACATTTGTTGACCGGGCTAGTCTAGCTGGACATGTATCCATTTTCAGTAGAGGCCCGGGGAGAAAAGCTCCAGTACAGGCAATAAACAATAATTTGGCACAATAAAGCATTAATATGAGTAAACAATACAAGGTAAAAAAGAAAAATTCAATTTCAACACAAAAGAGATACTAAAAATAGGAGATAAACTTATAATATGTACTACTGTATTAGACTTATTAAAAAGAAACTATAACACTACTACTAATATATACTACTGTATTAGCCTTATTAAAACAGAAACAATAACACAAGATGAAGTTAAAAAAGGTTGCTGGCAAAGTCTACATTCTCAGATACAAATCTCCAACTATTGAAAGTGTTTGTGAGGAGCTCAGAAAGTGGAAAGGGGAGGAAAAATTAGGTAAATGAGGACATGGATTCAGTCGGGATTAGCACAAGGACACAACCACTGTGCTTTAAGATGTTCTCTGATGTGTTTTTTGAAAACAGAGGTAGAGTTTTGATTAGTTATTTCTTGAGGGAGTTGATTCCAGATTTTACCTATGGAATTTGAAAATAATGAATCTCCAGCTTTATTATATGATTTAGTTAGAGATACTAGGAGTTTGTTAGCAGAACGGAGTGTGGCTAGGTTTTTATATGGGATTATCAGTTTTGAAAGGCTAGGGGTGGCATCAGGGTAGAAGAGGGTCTTTTGAATGATGAGTAGTTGTTGATAGTGTAAGTGGTTAGTTAGCTCTAACCAGTCTAGCTGTTTGAGGTTAAGACAGTGGTGTGTTCTTAGGGGAGTAGCAGTAATGAATCTGGCTATGCTATTGTAACAGATAGAGAGTTTGATAATGTTATTTTGGATAAGTTAGTATAGATAGGTGAGGCATAGAAGAGGGTGGAGATCAGGTGTGTCTGAGCAATGGTTTTTCTAGCTACTGGGGTCAGAAAGGGTTTAATTCTGTAGAGAGTCCCAATTTTTTTGTTTACAGCTTTAATAGTGGTGTTAATGTGTTCATCATAATTGAGACTGTTATCAATAGTTACCCCTAGTAATCGAGTGGTCTTATCAGGGTTAATACTGGTTGCATTATTTGAGGAGATAGTAAAGAGAGGTGTGGGAGATTTATGAGTGGGAGTAAAGAGAAGAAGCTTAGTTTTTGGGGTTAAGGAGGAGGCAGTGTTGCAAAACCAGTTTTCGACAGTTAAGAAGACTGTTTGGGTGAGGGACTGGAGGGAGGGAATATTTTTAGCAGTGCAGATTAATGTTGAGTCATCAGCATATTGAATGCAGTTGGCTTGAGGTATATTGAGATGTAGGTCATTGATAAATAATGAAAAAAGAAGGGGGCCAAGGATTGATCCTTGTGGAACACCAATATTTACTGGGAGTAAGGAAGATAGGTTGTTCTCCCATAGGACTGCTTGTTGCCTGTCTTGGAGATAGCTCTTAAACCACTGTAGTGAGTGTGGGCTGAGAGAATAAAGGTTTAGTTTATCAAGAAGTAAATTGTGGTTAACCATATCAAAGGCTTTTGAAAGGTCTATGAATAATGCTGAGGAGAAATGATTTTGTTTCTATTAATATTTATGGTGTCAGAGAAGGAAAGGAGGGCAGTTGTGGTGCTGTGGAATGGTCTGAAACCATGTTGACAGTCGGCTAGAAGTTTGTTTTGAAGAAGGTAGTTAAGAATTTGTTTATGAACACATCTTTCCATAATCTTGGCTAATGGGGAAAGTAAGGCAATAGGTCGAAAATTTGAGAGTTCAGTTGATGAGCCTCCTTTGTGTAGGGGAATTATATGAGATATTTTCCATAAGGTTGGGATTGTTCCCTCAGTGATAGTCCTATTTATCAGTATGGATACTGGATATTTGATAGCTTTTGCAGCTATTTGTAAGTATTCTGATGGTAGTTTATCAGCAGATGGGGTGCAAGGTTTTAGTTTTTTAAGAAGCTTATAAATAAGGGATGTAGCAACGGGTTGAATCTGAAAGGTCTTAGATGAGGGTAAAGAGGTATTTGGTAATGAAGCAGTAGATGTGGGTAATGAGTTAGCTAGCGATTGAATGGCTTCTGTAAAATACTTATTAAAGGCTTCAGGGATCTGTGTAGCATTGTTGAGATGAAAGCCTGAAGGGGTAGGAGTCGGTGAATGTCCAGGTTTAAGAAGTTTATTAACACTTGACCAGAATTTTTGAGGGGTTTTTTGACTGCTTTGTTGAAGGTGAAGATAATATTCCTTTTTGTCTCTAACAGTATCTTTCTTGGTAGCATTCCTTAATTGTTTGAAGAGGAGGTGGTCAGATGCACTTTTACTACCTCTCCATTTGGCCCAGATTTGATTTCTAAGGCTCATTTTTTCTTTTGTTTGTTTAGATAGCCATGGAGCAGGTTTGGATCTTATTCTAGTAGAGTGAAAAGGGGCATGATGATCAAGGATTTGAAGAAAGTTTGTATTAAAGTAGGTCACGGCTTTGTTAAGTTCAAGATGAGTTAGTGGTGACCAGTTGCATGCCTGCAATTCAGTAAGGAAGTTATCTGGGTTGAAGAACTTTTTTGAGCGGGATGTTTTCAGTTTATGAGTGTGTGGAATATTCACTTTTTGTCTTATCACATATGTAAGCATATGATCACTAATATTATCTGGAAGGGTTCCTGGAGTATAACTGCAAGGTTGGTTATTAATAAGGATCCAGTCAAGAGTTGTTTCTTTTCTATTTTGTTTATGGATTCTAGTAGGAGTTGTTATTAATTGTGAGAACCCATAGAGATTAATATGGTTAGTTGGGTGCTGGTGTGAACAGGTTATCCAGTCAATGTTAAAGTCACCAAGTATTATGGTTTCTTGGGGTTGTTGGTTGGAGAGTGAACTAAGTAAGTTTTCCAGAGTCTGAGTATTATTACCAAGGGGAAGATACATACAAATTAAGTAGATTGATTTGTTGTTGTTAATCTGGAGTTTGGTTGATAGTGATTCAGCTTTAGGGCCTATTAATGAAAGTTCATTATGGAGGGTAAGTTGGAGATTAGATTTATAGATGATGGCTACCCCACCACCTTTCTTGGTTTTGCGGTCGTTTCTGAGTATGTTGTAGCCAGGTGGGGTTATTTCCTGGTCCTGGGTAGAGGGTTTTAACCATGTTTCTGTAAGACATAAAATGTCAAATGAATGCAAGTCCAATAAAGCATGGAGGTGATGAACTTTGTTATTAATGCTTCTGATATTAAGGTGAGCTATAAGGAGGGAGTTAGTTATTTTAGTGCATGGTGAAGGTAAAGTTGGAGGATGTCTATTTGTGTTTAGGTTAACCTTGGTAGAGGGACCAGGGTTTGGGTGAATATCTTCATGTAGGAGGAGGTAATGATTGGAATAGGATAGGAATTTAAGGATTTTAAGTAAGTTATTACACTTCTTTTTGTTAACATAGAATGTCATATGAGTTGTTCTGTGGTATTTTGGTAGAAGATAATTGGCTGAGCAGGTTATATTACTGTGATTAAGGGTAGTAAGAAAAGAGGATGGTAGTGTTTGCTGGAGATGATGATTTTGTTCCTTTAATGAGTTGTTTTCAAAGAAGGTGATATAGTAAGATATAGAAAGCGAGGCTAAAACAGTGGTGGAGAGAAGGATGTATATAAGTATATATATATATACTATCAAGATAGCACTACAGTGGGGAACAGGGCATATACCTATCAGCAAAATGAGTTTCAGTCAAATGAGTTTTCAGTGAAATGAAGTAGACCCATATATATATATATATATATATATATATATATATATATATATATATATATATATGTGTGTGTGTTTGTGTTTTTGTGTGTGTGTGTGTGTGTGTGTGTGTGTGTGTGTGTGTGTGTGTGTGTGTGTGTGTGTGTGTGTATACATGTTTTACCAAGTAATCAGGACAAATTTTTTTTTTTGTGCTTATTACTACAGAAAAGGGAACTTTCTCTTTTATTTGGTATTATGCAGTTTTGGGGCTGGTAAATTTAAGGTAGCAGGGAGGGTGGGCGGGAGGCATTGCCCCCTGAAAAAAAAAAAAACAGTTAAAAGTAGATTTCTTTGATTCAAAGAACCCTTCATTTGATATTCTGATTTTTGATGTATTTTGCATTTGCAAATGGATTACAAATTAAGTGCTTCTTGATTAAATTATATAAAACCCATATATGTTTGTGTGTGTGCTTATATATATATATATATCTATATATATATATATATATATATATATATAGATAGATATATATATATATATATATATATATATACACACACACACACACACACACACACACACACACACACACACACACAATATATATATGTTTGTGTGTGTGCTTATACATATATATATATATATATATATATATATATATATATATATATTATAGGTCCCCTTCAGAGTATCGAAATTGCAGAATATCAAACCTCTGGTCACCGAAGACCAGAGGATCGAAATTCTGCAATGTCAAACTCAAAAAAAAAAAAAAAAACTAAAATGTGAACTTTTTATTTCACGTGTTTGCAGAGGGAAAACCCCTCCTGCACCCCCACACTCCCTGCTTCTAAAATATGCCAAATCAGAGATAGAATGGCATGGAATGGGAAATTTCCCATTCCATTCACTGTAGTGAGATCTCGTAGTTGGTATATTTAAGTAGTAGGGGGTGTGGGGGGTGAAGGGTGCTTGTCTCCCTGCAAAAACTTACAAGCACAGTTTTTATCTTTTTTAATTTAGTCTACTTTCATGTTCGAGGTTGCATAACATCAATCATTTTGATGTTCTGCTACTTTGAGCATTTGAAGTATTGATTTATTTTATTTTTGTATTATATTTGTTGACTGGGATAGTCCGACTGCATACCTGTCCATTTTCAGCGGAGGCCCTGGGAGTAAAGCTCCATGCATACATACAGAAAAAGTGTTACATTAAGCAAGTTAAAGCACTGTTACAAATACAATACATAGGATAAAAATTATTCATTCTGTCATATATAAATCTGATTTGTTATAGAGTAACAATTAGGAGGCAATGTAGGGGTAGCCAAAAGACCTCTTTAGCACATGTTTATATTGCCAGAGTTAGTCAGGATTAGAGCAAGGACATAGCCATTGCCTGTTAAAGTACTGTTTTAGATTTTTTTTTAATTGGGTTAGAACGGGTTCTGAAGTAAGCTCAATAGGAAGTGAGTTCCATATTTTGCCAACAGAGTTGACATATAGAGAGTCTCCAGATGAATTGTTGCTCTTGAGGGTTTGGACTAGTAATTTGCTGGATGAGCGAAGTGTCTTGAGGTTGCCGTAAGGGGTTTTAAGTTTTGTAAGTATGGGTGTGTTTTCAGGTTGGTATAGAATTTTATGTCCTACTATTAGCTGATTGTACTGAAGTTGGATAGGCAATTCTAGCCACCCTAGATTCTTTAGGTTCAGACAGTAGTGTGTTAATGTATGCTGCTGCAGTGGCAAATCTAGCAATATGATTAAAGGAGCTAGATAGTTTAAGGTCAGACTTACTCAAGTTTGTGAAGAGACGGGATGCATAAAAGAGGGTAGAAAGTAGATGTGTATGGGCAATTACCATCCTAGCTAGTGGAGTGAGGGAAGGTTTGATCTTGTATGGTGAGCCACGTTTTCTATTGGCTTTTTTAATAGTTTAATTAATATGCATATCAAACTTGAGATTATTATCAACTGTTAACACCTAAGAGTTTGGTACAGGGATCTGGGACAATAACAGTGCCATTGTTAGATTTTATAGTAAAGGTTGGAGTGGAGGCTTTACGAGTGGGGGAGAAAAGCAGTAGTTTAATTTTGTTAGGATTTAATAGGAGATGTCGATTACAGAGCTACTTTTCAACAGTATTAAAATATTATGGGGTAGAATCTGCAGATTTAAAGGGTAGGTGGCGGAGCAAATCAAAGTGGAGTCATCTGCATATTGAATGCAGGTGGCTATTGGGAAGACTGTGTACAGGTCATTAATAAAGATAGAAAATAATAGGGGTCATAATATAAAGCCCTGAAGTAGACCCATATATATATATATATATATATATATATATATATATATATATATATATATATATACATATATATATAAGTAGATATAGATGAAAATAGAGACAGCATATATCAATACCTATGTCTAGCTAGCTAGATATAGATATATACATACATACATACAGATATAAATACAGATACAGATGTAGATACATGTTCATATATAGATATAGATATAGATAGAAAATATGCAATTTCCTGTGTGTAATTCTTTTGCTTGTTATGTTAAATAGGCATTTGTATTCATTTATTATTTTAAGCAAATAAACTGATGGGGTACAGCTGCCTTTTCAGGGGTTATCTGGGAGCAAAACCGTGATAAGTGATTTGCTCACAGTTATACAGTAAGTAAAGGGAAATGAAGGACTCAACCCCAGGAGAAGAGGACATTTTTTTAGCAGCTCATAGTCATAATCTCCTACATTAAACTGCCAGATAACTGCTTATCCAATCAAGGGGCCCTCTTCTGAAAGTTAGATGTTGAGGAGTTATGTAGTAATTCATACTGAATACTAAACATATTTTTGCGCCCCCACCCTTTTCCTTCTGTTTTTTTTTTTTTTTTTTAGGAGATGCTGGATATACATTGGAGCCATGACTCATGACACCAGTGAGAAATCTAAAACAGTGTTACATGCATGCAGTAGTATTTTGAAAACAACATTACACCCACATTGCATACATTTACTTTTCTCTTGCATAATAGGGAATATTGGCAGACTATTATGACAATTCATATAGGTATTTATATATAAATAAAAAATAGATATAAAATAACCAAGTTCTGCAGTGAATGCATTGACTGGTGTATATGTATGTGTATATATAGATATATTGGAACTTTGGAATTATAGGTAAACAAGAATTCTCGTATGTCCTCTATTTACAGCTGAGTAATAACTGTGGTACAGCAGGAAAAAAAGAGTCTCCGGGCTGCATGAATCCTCTGGTACGTATGAGTGAAGTCACATATAACACTTTCCGTTTAAGTAATTTTATAGCACTTAGCTTAAACAAATGAAGTGAAATCATTACATTACTGTAAACAAGAGTGAGACATAATGCTAGTGCAAACCTGCTGTTTGTTTGTGTCTTTCGGCTTTTCCCAGTTAGGGGTCGCCACAGCGGAACTCCGGTCCACTAATGATTGGTAGTTGATTTTTACATGCTGAGTTACCAGCCCTGATGCACAATCTTCAACGAAGGTACGCCCCATTCATGCATGTCTCCATGCAGAAGACGCTCTAATTGAGAATCGAACCGGACAGCATCTTACTGTGAAGCGACAACGCTACCGCAGCACCACCACCGCGGATAGTGTAAACCTGCTGTACTCTGTCAAAAACTGTTTGCTTTAGTGATCATAAGGAAATATTTCTACAGCATTGAAGATGAAAGAACTGCAGTGAAACCATTACACTTCCAGCAAATGTAACAGATATGTTAATATAAATAGTATTACTTTGTTTAACTGATTATATTTAATAATTACAAATACTGTTTTAGTACTTTATTGGATATCAGTCAAAGAAATTTACAGATCCTGAGAGGAACACAGTCCCCTTCATAGTACTCACAAGTACTTCCCACAGGAGTTCATCTGAAGTATGCTTAAGTTCTTTGAAATAAAAAAATCTACTTTTAACTGTTTTTTTTTTTGCAGGGGTTCAAGCCTATCATTCTTCTAAAGTATACAAGTACTTCCTACATGAGTACTCCCACTGTATACATAAGCACTTCCCCTACACAAGTTTTACTGCAATAACGATTTATTATAATGTGAAGTTGTTACAAGAAATGAAATGGCATTTAACATGATATTCAGATTTATAGTGTATTTCCTCTTTTGCCTCTCACACTCTGTTTTTTTTCTGCTTTTTATTATTTTAATTTTGCATGTCTTTCTGCTTTGTTTCTCTCTCTTCTATTTATTTTCCTTTTTTTTACAGATTCAAATCCCTCAGGCATGGCACAGGCACTTACCTTCCAGGTTAGGGTGGTCTTTCTATTTTTTAATGAAACCATCAGGGTGCCCATGAAAGGATACCCCTATGTAAAACATTATAAATCCCTTTATTTTTTAAAAATTTCAGTTAAAACTGCAGTGCACTCCAACTTTTGCCTTATATCTTTCAAGCATTACTACACGTAGCTGTACTAGTCAGCAATACTCAAAAACAAAGTAATACAAAGTCTCATGATCTTATGTATTGATTCAAAAGCTCCTAACGGTGAATTTAACATCATTCTGCTTTTGCCATAAGTGGACGTGTTTTAGGAAAGAGCTAAATTTATGCTTAATCACTGGAAATGACCAACACTGACCTTGTTTACATATCCATTTAGTGGTGCTAATCAAAGATAACCACTAGATATGTGCAAAGCCCCGGACTATGTATATTAGGCTATACCCCAGTCATGTGCTTCTTATGGATAAATATTTGTTAAATAGTGGTACCATTATACATCGGAATTAATATAACACATCTCAAGTTACATAGGATTCTAGTAATGATAGTCACATGGTTAAACATGCATTTAATATGACATGATAATCATTTCTTGGATCATATGATCTTTCTGTAATTACAGTATATCTTGTTTTTCTTGTAGGCATGAGGGCAGGTTCAGGGAAATTGTGGAGAGAGGAGAAAAGTTTGAGGAAAATTTATAAGTTAGTATATTGGTTATGTCACCAGGGCAGAATAGATGAATGATGGTTGTTGTAACTTAGGTTTCTGGGGTTACTAACATTGCTGAAAGATGGTCTGTGGCAGCCCTTGACAGAGGTGGTGATTTTTATTTCATTCGTATCCTTAGCAGATTTGATTTTACACTTAGACTTTTTGTTTAACCACTTGACTTCATTCTTGGAGCACAGGATCTTCAATTTATTTCTCAAGGTAAGGAACTTTTCCTTTTGTTATGCAGCTTATTTACACTAGGTTTACAGAGTAGGGATTTGTTCCCAAGCATGGTTTGCATTTCTGTCAAATGGGAATCAATTTCCCAAAATATGCAATGAGGTGGGAAAAGAGACTGTCTTCAAATATAGCACCATTAACTTCTGGATCTTCAAGGGAGGGAGCTCTTTAACCACTTTAATTTATCTGCTAGCAACAGGATTGTCTTTAAGAAGTCTGTAAAGGCAGCATGCTTTGTGGGTAATGTAGTTTTGGCTCTCATGGTGACTACTAATGGATGGTTATCAGATCTAACTAGTGATGGAGTAACTGTGGCATATTACATAATGGGGCACCACTTGTAAGAACTAGGTCCAGTACATTTGAGCTACTAATGAGGGAGTGCACTATTTGATCTACAAAGTTTGCAATAATGTAATCCAGGAAGCACTGTGCATACTTATTTGTTGTGGTTTCCTATACAATTGGACAGTTTAAAAATGTTTATTTATTTTGCATTTGTTTACCGGGAAAGTCTAACTGGACAAAATGTCCTTTTTCAGCAGAGGTCCGGGGAGAAACGCTCCACATTTATAAATAAGCGTAACATACATATACAATGTACAGATGCAAACATTGATTCAATCTCAGATACAAGTACAAAATGAAAATACATGTTATACATTTCACTGATACAATCATATTGTCTAGATAGAATATAAAGAATAGCACAGTACTGTGATCGTAGGTAGAAAACAACTGAGTTAAATATACTTATGCTTAGTAGGGGTATACAATTCACAGAAATACGAGGTTGTGTTCCTTTAGCTGCCTTAAGACATCTATTTCTTAACTAGGGTTTGTGCAAGAGCAGGTCCATGATTCTGATAGGTGTGATTTGAGAAGTTTTTTGTTTTTTTTTTACATTAGAAGTATTAGTAGTAGTTCTGATATTTAATGGCAGGGAATTCCAGGTTTTCACTATGCGGTTGGAGTAAAGAGAAATTCCAGCTGCATTGTTAGGTCTGTATATATTTAGGAAGGATTTGTTACTGGAATGCAATAATCTTTTTTTAGAGTAGTGTATTAGTGCATTTTGAAGTGCTGGTATTTTTGTCTGGCTGATTTAGTATTCAATGGGGGAAGGTGAGTTGATTATAAGCAAGTAGAGTTGATACTTCGAGCCAGGACAAAAGCCAGACAATGAAGGGATCTGAAATTTGTTACTTTGGCAAACATTGTGATTTTATTATAGCATGTTTTAAGTTTTGCTAGGTCAGATTTTTTAATGTTTGTAAGAATTTGTGAGGTATATAGTACTGTACAGATAAGATGGGATTTTGCTATAGTTGCCTTGAAGATTTATTTAGAAAGTGTCGATTTCTGTACAGGGATCCTAGTTGTTTTGTTAACTTTTCTATGGTCTGTGATATATGTATGTTGATTTTTATATTATGGTCAATGACTTCTCCAAGTAATTTTGTTGGGAACCTGGAGAAATAATTGCTTTGTTTAATGATGAGATAGTGAATGGTGTGTGGGCGTCTGCAGCTCTAGTTGGAGAGAAGAGCATGAGTTTTGTTTTGGAAGGGTAAAGTATAAGTTGTGCATTGTTTAGCCAAGATTCCACAACATTAAATAACTGCTAGGTGCATTTTTGGAGTTTTTCTAGTGTTGGTGTGGCACAAATCAATGTGGAATCATCCATATACTTGAACTATGCAGGCAAGCGGGGTGGCTGCTTGAAGACTGTTAGTAAAGATAATAAAAAGAAGAGAACCCAGAACAGACTCCTGTGGAACTCCTAAGGTTATAAGCATTAATGAAGAGAGATTTTCTTGCCATTTTACAGCTTGCTGGTGTCCAGTTTGATATTGCTGGAAACAAGTAAGTGCAGAATGGCTCAGTTTAAGTTCCGAGAGTGTAGTTAAGGATTTAGAATTGGAGACTTTCTCAAAAGCTTTGGACAGATCAAGAAAGATGGAGAAAACTAAACTGCTATCATTGTGACAGTGGTTAATAATGTCAGTAAAGTTAACAAGGGTAGTGGTGATGCAATGATTAGGATGGAAACCGTGCTGAGTATTAGATAGAAGATTGTTGGTTATTAAATAGTTCAAGATTTGTGAATGGATGCACCTCTTGAGTATTTTTGATAATAGTCATAGTACAGCTGTTGGCCCATAATTTTAAAATTCTATTGAGTTTCCACCTTTTTGTAGTGGGATGATATGTGATACTTGCCAAATTTTAGGGACATGTTGTTCTGAGATTGATTGATTTATTAACATGGATACTGGATAGGATATTGCTTCTGCAGTGATTTTTAGATATTCAACAGGTAGCTAGTCAGCAGCAAGTATAGTAGGTTTAAGCATTTTGAGATATTTAACTATGGTGTTTATTGGGACTGGTTGGAAAGAGATGTTATTGGGATCTAGTGTGGGTACTATGTGAGTCTGGGTAGGGGAAGAACAATTATTGTTTGTGAGGGCTAATATGGATTCAGTGAAGTATCTGTTAAATTGTGAGGCTATGTTGTCTTAGACACTTCTATAGTAATTTATTTTGTCCTGTCTAAAATGTTTTTTAGCTTTATTTTGTATTTCCAGATATGTTTGTTTGTTAGCTGTAGTATCTCTACTTTTTAACAGAGATTTTGTTTCTTTGGTTAGCCAGGGGGCATAATTGGATTTTATCCTTATTGTTGTAGGGGGCCGAAATGTTTAGAGTATTGAGGAAGGCTGAGTTAAAGTATTCAACTGCAGTACCTAAGGGGAGATCTTTGAGTGGTGCCCAGTTGCATTTTTTAAACTAGTTATGAAGTCTTGGGGATCATTTTTTTCTTATCTCAGATTTGGTGGTAGGTGATAAGTTTATGCGGATTTATTCAGTGTCAGAGAATGTAAGTTGGAATATGGTCACTGAGGCTGGCCAGGAGACAGCCAGAATGCAGGGATACATTTTGCCTGTTTGTAAGGATCCAGTCTAGGACTGAATGTTTATTTGATGTTTTGTCTACTCTAGTACAAGTATGGATTGTTTGTGAGAAACCATGTAGGTTAATATGGTCAGTGGGATTTTGAGAGTTGCAGAAGAGCCAGTCCACATTAAAGTCATCCATTATAATTGTTTCCTGAGGCAGGGATGTTGCTGCCAATTTAATAATAATACAAGCATTTGATGTAATAGTGAGGGACTCTATTTTGTTCAGGTATGCCTCGAGGTATTTGGGTGCCAGACGGGAATCATTAGTTAAAAAGGATATGGTAACTGATCTTACTGATACTAACTTGTAGTAACTAGGATATGAAGGAGTTTGTCATATAAGTTGTTGTGCTGGAATTGTGTAGAAATAGTGATAGATCATTACATGTACAGAGACACTCTCAGTAGATGGCAGATAGGTAGTGAATCCTTTTGGGCATGTATGGTGCATTATCATTACATTGGAACCATGTTTCACAAGTGGTGTTGATGGCATTATTATCTAACATTAGGAGAACTTCCAAGAAGGGCAACTTCCTTTTGATGATTCTGGCTTTGAATAGTCCTACATTTGTATTATCCTGACTGATTTGATAAGATTGGAAGATGGAGGAGACTGACATTGTCGAAAAAAACACTCTGGAGCTGTAGACGGAATTGGGCAATATTCAAAATCACTGTGGAGAAAGCTTCAAGCTATCCCTGGCAAAAAGTGTTGCCAACAATGATCCCTCAGTCTAACAAACACTGGACCCCCCCTAAAATAATATCAATAACTAATTCAGTTCCTAAGTTTAAGTTTATACTTAGTGTAGCATCATTTTCTGTAAAAGTAGGAGGCTTCTCTAGTCTAGTTGCATAACAACTTCAAACACATATTCCAAGAGCATCATGCCTCTTTTTTTATGTAATCTAAGGACATGTGTCTTAGTTAATTTACACCCATGTGAACAATAGTCACTCTATATTTGTATACGGCATGAAGGGGCTTGAGTGACCTAGTAACTGCTTAAATCCTAGCCCCAATGAGGAAACTCACCATCACCCTTTCTTTGCTAAGGCTTGTAAATTTGTGCACTACGTACCTAACCACAGAGTCTCCTACAAGTAGAACATTTCCATGTGCAGTAGCTTACCCGGATAACCTTAGGACGTTAAGCCTCAAAGCTAGATATCTATAGGTGTAGTTGATGGAGTCCCTGTGTGTTGCTGATGGTTCTGTGCCAGACTTATGCCTTAGACATATTTGATGCCTAAGAAGAGATTTCTTGAATACCTCAAAGTAAGAAGGCTTATTGTTTGATGAGTGGTTTGCTAGAAAAAGGGGGGTGTAGGTCTTAACAAATTGGTGAGCCTGAAAATATCTTTTAAAAAGAATTTAACCTCCAGATGTGGTAATGATCTGTGACTCAAACATTTAGATTCAGAGTGTGTGTGCATGTTAGAAGTAGGTGGTTGTCAGTAGGCACGAGACGATTAGTCCACTGCTTTGGGTGCTCAGTACTAACAGGCCGACACCATGAAGTATAGTCTCTTGGATTCCAGAATGTCGTGATGAGCTTAACATTAATAAGGTACAAATAAGGTTGGGTTTTTTATGAGTTTATCCACCTAGCAGTGGCCTGCCTAATAGATACCATACAAAATCTGCATTTCTGTTAATATGCTCAACAAACAACAGAGTAACTATGAATTTCTTCACAGCCTCCTTGAGGAATGCACTTTTACAACTTTTAGAAAGAAGTGTATCACATGATTATCAATTTCCTGTAGGTAGGCAATAGCATATGGAAATGGATGTAGGACTATAGAACGAAAGTTCAATAGTCTAAATCCACAATCGCCGAACACACTTTAATGAAAGCGCTTTCACTGAAAAAGTGGTTTCATTAAAGTGCATTAAAAAAACAAACAATAAATCTACTTTTATGCAGGGGGGCAAGCCCCCTGCACCCCACATGTGGGAGGCTGTGCCCCCCACACACCCCTCACTTTAATATTCTCACTCTGAGATCGCACTGTAGTGAGGAAAAGTGAATATTCCCTTATCCACACTGTAGTACAATCTCCACAACAGTCATTCCTTCACAACTCCCTCTAGCTGCAGGAATACTTCTGCGAAAGTGCTTTTTCACTAAAAAACACGTTCGAGGAAGTATGCCCGGCTGTTTGTGCTTCGGTGAAAAGTTCCTTCAGGGATCAGTACCAATCCCATGGAAATATACACACCATCACTTTATCCCTCTCAAAGGTACTTGAGAAATGTGTCCTTACCCGATTGCTTCATTATCTCTTAGATAATTAAATTTTCTCCCTTACACATCATGCCTTCTGACCCAATCACAGTACTGCAACAGCACTTATGATGTTCATGAAAACTATCAACCCCAACTGAAGAAACGGAAAATAATCTTTGTACTATTCTTAGTTGTCTCAGAAGCACTCAGCATTTTCTCATACAGCATATTCCTTCAAAAACTAAAATTTGTAGGCCTCTCAAATTCAGCCCTACAATGATTCAGTAAATGTTTTTCAAACAGACACTAAGCTGCAAGTGGAATACAAACTCTCCATCTTTCTCTCAGTTATATTAGGGTACTTCAGGTACAGTCTAAGGGCCTTTATCTTTCTACATTTTCATAAATGACCTTCAGATAGCCGCTAATCAAGTTGTGCTTATTCAAGATGCACGTGTCTATGCTCATCTTTACAGCAGAAAATCTTAACTCATTGTAAACAAAAACTCAAGAATCATTTCCTTCCAAACTCTTGTTAAATTTAAAAAAGGCCAAATTACTCCTTTTCTCTACAAAATCACATAATGACATTAACCGATAACGTAAAATTTGACTTGCACATATAATTAGTAGTAAAAGTACCAGAGACCTCAGGGCCCTACACTGCCTTAATAAATATCTCACTGAGGGCAGCAGAAAAACTACAGCCTCTGCCTGTCTATTTCCAGTACTACTTTATGCCTTACCCATACTCACTAACATGCACTTCAGTATGTATAATAAACTATAGCAAATGCTACAATAAAATTGAAAAATTCACATGCTACCTTCTACATTCCGTATAGTTCTCATCATTGCATAGCCTTCCAAAACCTCAAATGGTTGTAAGTGCTTCAACAAGTCAGCTACACTCAAGTACTTATGGGATGCAGCACTGTCTTATAAACCATCCTAATGTCCCAGTCTAACAATATCATATATATATATATATACACACACACACACACACACACACACACACACACACACACACACACACACACACACACACACACAGGGTATAAAAACTGTACACACCCCTATTAAAATGCCAGGTCTTTGTGATATAAAAAAATGAGAACAGAAAACTTTTCCCAACTTTAATGTGACCTATAACCTGTACAATTCAATTGAAAAACAAACAAATCTGTTAGGGAAAAAAATATAAAAAATAAAAAACATACAATAATCTGGTTGCATACGTGTGCACACCCTTAAACAAATACTTTGTTGAAGCACCCTTTGATTGGCATTTTAACAGCGGTGTGTACACTTTTTATATCCACTGTATAACTGCCAACATTTCTGTGATCCACATACAAATCCTTACAAAGCATACACAAAGCTAACAATTTAGCAGGTCAAGGCCCATATGGTAATGCTTTCTCCAGAATCTGGTACTGTCTCAGTTTAACCCTAAGACTCATTGATAACCTTTCTTCGATCAAGCCACAATTGGAAATCCACATAAGGGACCTGTGCAATTGTAATACACGAGGATAATCATGTTCCCTCTCTAACCTCATCATCTATCCTGGTGATAAGTAAGTTGACTGGACTCTCCTGTGTAAACAAATTGTAAATCTTTTGAAAACAATTAATTCCAATGGACACCATTCCTATGCTCAGATACTCTAACTATGCTGAAAATAATGGATCTATCTTAGTGTACCAAATGTCCAATTGTTAAAACCCATATGGACGAGACTATTTGGCCAGCAATTCAGTTTGTCAATAAACAACATAAACCCAGACAAACCCCGCAAACAACACAAATAAATATTTTATAGGGCAGCAAGCCCCACTGCACGCCCATATCCTCTGCTAATTATTTATACCAACTTCAAGATTTTCCTGCAGTGGGGAAAAGGGCAAATTCCCTGATCCCTAGTGTACAGTGATTTCAGTCATAACGGTTCAATGAACCAAATTTTTGACCATATGGGTTTCAACAATTTGGACATTAAATAAACTATCATAGACCTGAATTAACTATACCTGCTTTAATTGCACTTCTTAATAGTCATTCTTACAACATAATTAGCATTCTTTAGAAATGGGTTTTCCACTTATATTCTGTTGTTTCTCTGTTATATTCTTATTTTTTTCCTTAGCAGACAAATGCAATCAGAATGTGC
>NC_056728.1:1200719444-1200736944 GCF_019279795.1 Protopterus annectens
TGAGTGTGGATATTAGTATATTGTACATGTGTGATTATGTATATATTTTTACTTGTATAGTATATGTACACAAGGAGTCCTGTTTTTACTGGCATGACCTTCGCTAATTTACTATAAAAAGCAAATGTTGCACAGTACTGCTCCATATCCTGTTCATAGAAAAACATACACTGGTTGTGAATTTCTAAAAACACACTGGTTGACTGGCTGCCTTAAAATGTATATTTGTGTGTATATATATATATATATATATATATATATATATATATATATATATATATATATATATATATATATATATATATATATATATATATATATATATATATATATATGTATATATATCTATATATATCTATATCTATATATATATATATATCTACATATATAGATTGCATTTGCCCTTACTCTTATAGCCTACATCATAAAATTGTTCACATTCCAGACACCTTCACCTTGGTTAGGAACAGCTTTTTACCAGGGTAGTACACTGATCACAAGTTACCAATTGTAGGAGTAGTCTTGGTAAAAATATTTTATAAAAATAAAGCAGAAGTGCAATCACAAACATGAGATGAAAACAGAAAGTATAACCAAAGTAAATGTAGACAGATTAAGCAGCAAGCAAATATTTATTTTATTTCTTTATTTATTTTACATTTGTTGACCGGGAGTATCAGACTGAGCTAACGCCCTTTTTCAGTGGAGGCCCGGGGAGAAAAGCTCCGGAACGTGCAAAAATTACTAGAGTGATATTCAGTAAGTTACAAATCCCATACAGCAGTTGCCAGGATTATACAACACTACAAACAAAAGCATGGTGACAATTAAAGCATAAGAAGCAAAGTGTAGTTTTAAAAAGTTAGGTCATTTAAAGTTCAATAAGCAGATTAAAGGAAATGTTTTGGAAGTGACATAGAGGAATGGGAATATAATAGTTAAACAGGACTACGTTGGTTGGTTATGGTCGGGGAGGGTGCAAGCAGTGGCAGGTCCAGTGTTTTTTCAAGTAGTCTTTGGTTTGGGGTGTGTGAGGTTCTTGATTTCTAGTGGGAGTTTGTTCTGTGTAATTGAGGGGTGGTAGCTGTATAGGTTGCACCCTGTGTTTGATTTAGGTTTGTAAACAATTAGTAGGTCTTGGTTTGTGCTTCGGAGATGTCTGATAGGGGAATAGAGGTAAATGAGGGATGATAGTGCTTTGCAGAATGCAGGCTGATACAGAATGGTGTGTATGATTTGGAGCTGCGATTGGAGAAACAGGTGTAGTAGTTTGAGCCAGTTCAGGTATTTTAGGGAGAGACTGTGGTGGGATTTATATGTTTGTTGAGCTGTAAATCTGGCTATATTATGATAGGTCGATTCTAGTTTGGTGAGTAGGGAGGAGTTTAGATTTGTGAGTATTTGAGAACAGTAAGTTAAGCAAGGTAGAAGGTAGGGATGAGTTTCAGAAGTGAAGAATTTGTTATTCCACTACAGAAGTCCTAGTTTCTGATGCTGCCCATCAGTGAGATAGCTAGGGAACCATGAGACATTTCCAGGGGAGAAGTTAAGGTCTGTGAGTTTGTTACATAGCAGAGAGTGAGAGGCAGTATCATAAGCCTTTGATAGGCCAAGAAATAGGCAAGATATGAGTTTATGATAATCTTTGGCTAGAGAAATAGTGCTGAGGAAGGATAGTAGAGCTGTGATGGTGCTATGCTTGGGACAGAAGCCATGCTGTGTAGGAGTGAACAATATTCCCTGTATGAAATAATGCATAACTTGCTTATATATGCATTTCTCAAGGACTTTTGAGAGAGAAGAGAGGAGAGAGGATAGTAATAGGTCTGAAATTAGTGATTTTTGTGGAGTTACCTCCTTTATGTATAGGAAGAGTGTAGAACTGTCTCCAGATAGATGGAACTTTAGATTCAGAGATGGAGCTATTTATTAGGATAGATACAGGCATGGCAAGGGAGTGTGCAGCAGTTTGGAGGAAATATGAAGGGATATTGTCTGCAGATACTGAGCATGGTTTGAGCTTAGAGAGTAGAGTTTTGATGTAGTTAGTGGGAACAGGTTTGAAAGTAAAGGAGTTTTCAATGCTAGAAGTTCGGAGGTTTCAGAGAGGTTAGAAGTGTTGCTGTTTGAGGGCTTGGGGTTAAGTAGTTTGAAAATAGATTCAATGAAATGGGTGTTGAATGTGCTGGCAGTCTCTTCAGATTTGTTTTAAGCCATGAATAATTTAGGGGCAGCATGTGAGGAAAGTAGGATGAAGCAAAGAGAATGCAGATGAGTGCATTACTTAATTGATGAATCCAGTGTGAAAGTATTTACAATCTGATTTTTGACTGAGGTATTTTTGAGTTGTGTTCTGAATGAGGGAAAAGCAGATTTTTCTTTAAGATAAGAGGATAGGGATTCTGAGAGTTTGGGAGCAAGAATGGAGAAGGACTGGTCTGAACATTTAAGCATGGCCTGTGAGGTTTGGAGTCCAATGGGAGAAGCTGCAGAGGTCAGAGAGAGTGGTTTTTCTGTAAAGTTTGGTAGCTAGAGTCAGGAAGAATATTGGCTAAAGGATTTTAAAAAGGAAAAAACCTAGAAGTAGCTAGTCAACTGAGCAGATAACTGAGAGGCATCCATTTTGAAGAAGGTGGTAAACTGGTGTTCTTCAGATGGTTTTTGGAAATTAATTTGCAGATTTTGTTTTCAAGAAACTGCAGATTGAATAAGTTACTTTTGGACGCTATAGCTATAATGCAGTAGGCATACTTGAGTTTTGCTAGGACTTCTTTGTCTACTACAATTCTTCCTGGTCTGGAGAGAAAGGGTGACATTTTCCATGACCAATATTTTTCCTTGGTGTTTTCAATGGTGGTATGAAAGTTTAGATACTGGTGCAGTCAGAAGTCATCATCATTAGCCCCTTTTTTCCCATTTTTCTACATGGAGTTGGGGTATCGTGTTAACCGTCGCCAACTCTCTCGATTCAGTGCCACACTCCTACCTGACTGTCGCAGATCTTCTTTCACACAATCCACCCGCCTCTTTGCTGGATGTCCTCACTTCCTCTTACCTTCTTCCTGTCTGTCCCAAATCTTCCTCACCAGATTGGCTTCTGCTTTCTTACACATGTGCCCAAACCACCATAGTATGTTCTCTTTGATCTTTTCTGCAATTGGAGCTACTTTGGCTTCTGCTCTTATGTCCTCATTTCTTCATCTGTCCCACAGTGTGCATCATATCACCTTTCTCAGGCACTTCATTTCCATCACCTCTAGCTTCTTCAACTGTTCTGCCTTTACTGCCCAGGTTTATGTACCATACAGTAGTACTGGTTGCACCACTGTCTTGTACACCTTACTTTTCACTTTCTTTGGCATTCTTCTGTCATAGACTACACCTGATACTCTCTGCCAGTTGGCTGCAGCCCATCTGATTCTAGCTTTGACCTCTTCATTCAGACTCCCCTTCTCAACTACTCCTCCCAGATACTTGAAGCTGTTTACCTGTTCCACTATCTTCCCTTCTATCTCTATTCTCAGCTTCTTCTGATTTCCCCAATTTGCTGCCATTACCACTGTCTTATCCGTTTTCTGCAGTGGTGTAGCGGCAGCATTGTTGTCTCACAGCAAGAGGTTCTTCCGTTCGATTCTCGGCTGGAGTGCGGGGAGTGCCTTCTGTGTGGAGTATGCATGTCCTCCCCGCGGTTGGGTGGGCATTCGAAAGACATGTGTAAATGAGCGTGCCTTCGTTGAATTGTATGTATTGTAATTACCAAGCAGCTCAATCAACATTTGAAGGAATTTCCTGTTTGAAGGAATCTTCTAAAGCTCCTCCTGCTTCTTTTTAGTATATAGCTGACTAATTACACTGGAGTGCTTGAGACGGCATTGTAGAATAGCAGTCTGAGAGTGGCCAAATGGTTAAGGTGTTTGCCTTACAAACACAAGTCACAGGGTTTGAGTCTCACAAGGGATAATTGGCTAGGCTTACAATGGCTCGCAAGGGCAGCTAACCTAGTACTAACCTATGAACTCCCTGTTCATACTGCCTATCCTTACTTCCACATGATCATCTTCTTGTAGAAACATACCTTTGCCCATATCACCACACTTGTAACTGCCATTAGTTTGTTTTCATTTCTGCTCTGAGCTGTCCATCATGAACACACATAATTAACCTTGAAGAAATTGTGAAATTTACATATGTTGGCCTGAAGATGTGTGTTTTGTGAAACGCACATATGGTCAGGTCAGTATCTAGGACTTATTAAACAAGCATGTTGAACTCCTCAGTATGGAAGCCCTACATGTTAGGACATTTTTGAAATAATCAGTGGCATTCTCTTTGTCTTTTGGCATTCTCTAAATAGGCTTTCTCCAACTCTCTCATTGACCTTGAAAACTTTGACTTTAATATCCAATACATAAAGTCATATGTAGCTGCGATTTACATACCTCTCAACTGTACAGAATGTCCACATTTTTGCTGCATATTTTTGGTCCATTTTTCATAAAATTGTGTTTTTCTGGCAAACTAGTGGCAAATCATTTAAGACTGAAGTTAGAAAATAATGACAGACATTTGAGTTTCAGGCTTCATACCCTTCAGAAAATTCATACTAGTGCAAAACCTGGTAATCTCTCAATATTTAACAATTGTACCTATTTTGGGGCCTTTGTCCCACTTTTATTTATGGCTTTGTCTAGATTTCTTGCTCTAAGAAGTTGAGAGGTATGGGTCTGCAAAGTATTTCAAATTTTCCAACCTAAATTCCATATTGTTGTCATGTATAGCCTTTCAACCCCAGGATTCAGAAAGATGTTGGGCACAGGCAGCCCACCACTGTTTACCTAGTTTGCACAATGAGGCTCTTTGCCAGTTAGTTAAGAATATGGGCAGACTCACAGCTGCATCATGAATTTTGGGAAGGGCATGTAGTACTAAGGTGTGGCCATGAGGAAACAGAAGTACAAGCAGTGCTCATTAGTTGTGCACATGCCTCGATAAGGATCTGCATGATCCTGCTTGCAAAACTCATCAAGAAGTCAAAGAAGTGAAGTGATCTAGGAGCCTCAAAGGGCCATGACTTGTGTATGCCAATCTATTTTTGGAGCAAAATAAAGGTTGTAAACAGGAATATAATAAAGGATGAAAAGGGAAGTGCAAGCAGAGGGTAGGACATAAGATGAAAACTTAGGGAATGAGAAGGATGGAGGTGCGAAAGGAAGGGATTTTTTTTTCTTTTTTTTTTTTTTTTTGTGGGTCAGTTGCCAATTTTATATATATGAAGACAAGCTGAAGACAGACAAGACTGACAGAAGAGGTGCTATGACAAAAAGGAGGGAGTATGGAAGATAATAGAGAAGGTGCCATCAGATACAATGAGAAAAAACAATGGGAATGGGGAGAACTGGACAACAAGCTGGGGCAGGCATAAACATAAATGGAGGGGAACACCAGAATGGGGGATAGGATGGGTTGCATAAATGCAATCCCTGTCAGTCATGATTCAGTGGGAGCTTATTCATCACACTAGGCTCACTCACCGGTGGGCCCTTGGCTTAGATGGTGGAGAGACTGCACGGCAGAGACCTGATTCAATGAGTGGCTCGAACAGATTCTACAACTGGCCGATGCATGCATCCAGTCTTCCAGCTGCTGCTGGGTGACAAAGATGTCACCTCCATTGTCACTAATACAGGTGGTTAGAACAGGATGGTCTGGTGAAGTGCCAGCTGCAGTGCCAGGGTAGGTGTTGCAAGTGCTGCAAGAGGTGTCGAGGTGACTGAGTTAGCCTGGATCACCAAAACTATGGGTGTTGGGGGTTCCAGTGTTGTTACCACCAGTGGTGGGTTGACAGGTCTTGCTGGAGGAATGGTTGCAGGACTAGAGCTGTTATATATATTTGTGAAATAAATGGAATTAAACAAATTTAAAAAAAAAATGCATACATTTGGAAAGATAGGGAGGAAGTAGGTAAGTAAGACATAATTATAGAAATGTAAAAAGTGTAAACGTAGAGTAAACCGCTCCTCCGCAAACCAGAAATAAAAAGGATAATTATAACAAAACAGCGGAGCGGAACACGGCAGCACAGGAGTTAGAATCCTCTTATAGTCCTCTTATGGTACAGATATCCACATAAACACTGTATAGCATGAAAGAATCTAAGTCCAGGACGTTCCAAAAAGGATTAAAAGCTTTATTTCAGGACAAAACGAGTTAGCGCTTTCACCTATTCAGGCTTCATCAGACTCAACACTACAATGTTCAAACTGATAGAATATATACACTGAACTGGCGGGAAGGCCAATTAAACTATTAAAGCTGTAAGTCATAAAAAATGTATAAAACCAAAATAATGCACACTCACTAGTATAAAAACGTTAGTATACTTATATAAATAATATAACAACATATATATAAGAAACATACAAAATTAATATGAGGAGGGAAGCATAACTATATGTGTGTATGAGTCATTTACCTCATTTATATACCTTTAATCTGCTCATCTTTAAAAAGGGTTTGACAGATAATTTAACATTTAGACCTGGTGGGATGTCAGATCTGAATCTCATGATCCAGAAATTCTCCCTACCTTCTGTATGTGTCCTGACATCCCCACCTCTGCAGTTGATACCAACTCTCTCTAAAATCCTAAAGCTAAAAGTATGAAGGGGGCCACACTCAAATACATGCTTGGCTAGGGCATTATGTTTGTGTACCATCCTAATGCTATACAGATGTTCACGTATACGGTCTCTAAAAGGCCTGTTGGTCTTTCCAACATAAAAGGATGGACACAAAGAACAAGTAGCTAAATAAACAATGTTGTTGGTCATACGTATACGTGAACATCTATATAGCATTAGGATGGTACACAAACATAATGCCCTAGCCAAGCATGTATTTGAGTGTGGCCCCCTTCATACTTTTAGCTTTAGGATTTTAGAGAGAGTTGGTATCAACTGCAGAGGTGGGGATGTCAGGACACATACAGAAGGTAGGGAGAATTTCTGGATCATGAGATTCAGATCTGACATCCCACCAGGTCTAAATGTTAAATTATCTGTCAAACCCTTTTTAAAGATGAGCAGATTAAAGGTATATAAATTAGGTAAATGACTCATACACACATATAGTTATGCTTCCCTCCTCATATTAATTTTGTATGTTTCTTATATATATGTTGTTATATTATTTATATAAGTATACAAACGTTTTTATACTAGTGAGTGTGCATTATTTTGGTTTTATACATTTTTTATGACTTACAGCTTTAATAGTTTAATTGGCCTTCCCGCCAGTTCAGTGTATATATTCTATCAGTTTGAACATTGTAGTGTTGAGTCTGATGAAGCCTGAATAGGTGAAAGCGCTAACTCATTTTGTCCTGAAATAAAGCTTTTAATCCTTTTTGGAACGTCCTGGACTTGGATTCTTTCATGCTATACAGTGTTTATGTGGATATCTGTACCATAAGAGGACTATAAGAGGATTCTAACTCCTGTGCTGCCGTGTTCCGCTCCGCTGTTTTGTTATAATTATCCTTTTTATAATTATAGAAATAATGTAAAAATGCAGCTCAGACATATACTCTAACTATGCTACATGTACTATAATTGAATGAATAAGAAATCCACCCCAACATATCAATAATGCCACATTATACAACCAATGGAGAAACTGAGTATACAGCCATTATCCTATGCAACCTGAAATTCAACTTACTAACGTCATGCTTTGTGTACAGCCACTCATTGAATCATGTCTCTGCCTTGCAGTCTCTCCACCATCTAAACCAAGGGCCCACTGGTGAGGGAGCCTAGTGTGATGGATAAGCTTCCAATGAATCATGGCTGACATTTTACTGACGTTTCTGTCAAACTCACAGTAATGGTGCATGTGTGTGTGTGTGTGTGTGTGTGTGTGTGTGTGTGTGTGTGTGTGTGTGTGTGTGTGTGTGTGTGTCTGTGTTAGAAAAGTGAAAAATAAAAAAAAATGTATTTCATGCATGTTTACATGATAATTTTGTGGGTAAGTTACTCAAAATGCCAACAAACACCCACTTGAAACTGTGGGTATATTACTCAGAATTACAGCAGACACCCACTGGGAATGTGAGTGATTCAAGAATACACAATTTGTAAGTAAAACTCCCATTGTGCTAAACAACACTGACACTCCCAGCACAACCAGTGTGAAGGTTGCAGATGAGTATGTACTAATGTCATCAGACAACCATTATTTAGAAAGTAATAGCGTGAGACTTTTGTTCCAGTGAAATGTATCGCTTGTACTCTAAACTACAACAAACATCAAGGGGGAGGCAAACCCACTGGCCTCGTAAGTCACAGTCTGTGGGCAATACCTTAACATGTTGTAATACATGTATCATTAAACACAACCATGCACCAACAGACATAAATAGCATCGACCATACGTAGTACTACCTGTGAGTATGGAAGGGTCAATACTATAAGAAATAAGGGTTACCATCTGCTCTTCTTTATGCACAACAGTTTCTAGTTTCATTTCTCCAGGTCTTTTGGGTTTCTAATACCATGAAGGGAATGGACCCCATTCCTAAGTCAAAGTATGATTAAAGTTCATGAAATTAGTACTGTTTTAATCTTTGATGTTAGCCAAAAGTGCTTTTTGTAGCACATGCAATGTGCCCAGTATTTACTCATGCAATTCATATGGAGTCACATGTATTGGTAACAAATCTAAGTATGACTGGAAATTCTTTTTTTTATAAGACCCATTGCTCATGCTATTACTGGAACAGCCTGGGTATCCTTCTTCCACAATGCCGTCATTTCTGCCTGCAGATCCTGATATTTCATAACTTTATTTCTCTCTGTACAAAAGACACTGTAGTCACTAGCTGTAGTGATTGCATTGCTCAATGCTACTTTTTCATTGAGTACTATATCTGGTTTTCTCACATCTACTTTTTGAAGTGTTGGTAATGGGTGATCCTAGGTAATATGCAGTTCATCATTCTCTAAAATGCTTTGTGGCTCATGTTTCCAATGTTTTTCAGCTACATCAGTATTATAATGGTTGCACAATCCCCAATGTAACATTCTTGCCACATTATTATACCTTTCAGTATAGCGTCCTTCTAGCATTAATATATCAGAACCAGCAACAAAATGTGCAACTGTTTCCAATTCTGTTTTACAAAACCTACATTTATCTGTTTCTCCCATATGTTTAAAAGACTTTGTAAACCAACATGCATGTAATCCACTATCTTGGGTTGCCAATATTAACCTTTCTTCTTTTGGTTTAAATTCACCCCTCCTTAACCATTCCTGCATTAGATCCTGATCAACATGAGGTTGTTCCAGCAGTTTTCTGTACTTGCAACTATATTTATGCATTTTCCACATAGGTGTATACTAGGCTAATGGCCCTGGAGCCTATATAAGACAAGCTCAAGAAAATTCCCTGGCATCATGCCACCCAAAGTTATTTCTCAGTGCCCCTGTAAAACTGAAGTGATCCCTGGGGTGAACTTCCTATTGCCCATCCACTCGTCAAGGTTTCTCTTAAAGAGGGCCAGTGAAGTGCTCTGCTTGACGTGAATGGGAAGTTTATTCCAGTGTATGGGAAGTCGCTGGGTTAGGAACCTGTCCCTCCAGCATGTTCTGTTTATTGTGGTAATGAGGTTTATGTCCCTAGAGTGTGTGGCATAGAGGGATTGGGATTTCTTTAGGTGTAGCATACCTAGCAGCTTTGGGTCAGACATGGCTTTGTAGGTCAAGCAGAGATCGCCTTTAAGTAGGTGATAAGAGCCAGAGTATAGCTGGAGTGTTTTTAGTCTGTCCATGTAGGGCATGTGTCTAAGTCCCAAGATCCTCTTAGTGAGGTATTTTGTGGCCTTTCCAGTTGTTGTAGGTGTCTAGTGAGGTACATACCGAATGGGGCATTGCATTCTATAATAGGTCTAATGAGGGATGAGTAGAGAGCAATTATGACCTCTTTCTTCCTGGATGAGAAATCTTTTGTAATGAGATGTGCCATACAGAAGGACTTTCTGACTGCAGTGGCAATGTGGTTATCAAAGGAGAAGTTGCTGTCAACCTGTGTCCCCAGGTTTCTTATCACACCTTCAGTGTTTAGTAGACTACTGCTTATGTGGTAGTTTATGGGCACCGAATTTTTCCCAAAGGGAATGGCAATGCACTTTTTGACATTGAGCTTAATGCCATGGTTCTGGCACCAGTCACTGGTGTCAGTGAGGCATTTTTGTAGAATGTCTACATCAGTTGGAGAATCAATAATGGCTCCCAGTTTGCAATCATCTGTGAATTTGGTCAGCCAGAGTCCCTTTGTGTTGGCTTGAAGTTCAGAGAAGTAGATGCCAAATAGGAGAGGACCTAGGACCGATCCCTGTGGGACACCACTTGTAACTGGTTGGTAGTCAGATTTGGAGTCTACTACTCACACAGTGTGTGAAGCACCTCTCTTCTGATGATGGGGAATGAATGGGTGTGAATATTGTGGTTTCTAGATGATTGGCAGCTATGAGAAAGCTGAAGAAAAATAATTAAATAAAAATGTCAACAAACAAATAACATCTTAATAAGTTTGTTTTTATGCATCTGAGTTACAAAGGCTGACGTATGATTTTGCAATTCCATCACAAAAGGATGATTTTACAGCTATTGTGCAAAAATATTTCTTCTGCCATAAATCACGGTGAAAGACAGATAATAGCAATGCAAGTGCAGGTTTTCTAGAAAAGATGTAGATGTACTGTAGGTCTTGCAAATGAGAAGTAAAATGTTTGAGTTTTGTTAGATTTTGAGGACATTCTCACTAATGTAATCTCTTATTCTGTAATATTTTGGGAATTTGGGATGCGAACTGCCAGCAAAATTGTGCTGAAACACCTTTTAGCGACAGTGGAGTTTTCCCTTTTCTCCATTGTGCACTGTCAAAGTAGGTATACATAATTTCTGAGTGTGTGAAATTTGCCGAAAGGTGCTTCAACAGAAGAAACAGCTGATGAGGGATTGAAATGAATCCATGCAGTTCAATCTTAAAAAGTTACTTTTTTTATGATTTCTCTAAAATTTAACATATTCCAAAATTACCTAGTGGCAGAGCAGTGACTCATGATATGGGGACTCATAGATGGTACTGTACTAAAATGTCTAGACATGAAGTTAGAGAGCATTTGCAAGGAAAGAAAAACAGCAGTTATTAGCTACAATTTACTGGCAAACATCTTTGGGCTAGGCAGGAAGAACATACTGTAGGTGTGCAGAAGGTGAATATGAACTGATGAGGTGTTGGATGATGATGTGGCTTGATGTCATTAGGATTGCATGGAGGATATAATGGCATACTTTTCTGATAAACATGAGACAGTTGAATAGGGAACAAGTATCTTTTCTTGTACAGACTCAAATACTGTAGGATGCTAACGGACCAGTGTTGGTGGATATTGAGCTGTGGCTGTGGGTAAAAGGATTTTTTAAATGTTAGTGTTGTACAAAGTGGAGTATATTGTTGTGCTGTTTTCTTTATCCACATTCACTCTGTGGCATGAAGGATGGTATGTCAGGGAAGCAGATTGCACTATTTAGATGAGGATGTTTTTTCAATGGTATGTTTAACAATATTTGTGTGATATGACAGTAGTTTGTATTAAGGTGTAATGATAGCCAGTGGCCTGGTTATCATTTTCCTTTCCCACACCTTGATTGTTAAAGCCACCAAAATGGTGCACATAAAGTACCTTCCTTCAACTGACCACATCTGGGGATAATCAGATTGGTGTTTAAGACTGTAGTGCATACCCTGGGGTTGCCTGTAGCCAGCTGAAAATTGCAACCTTTATGGACACATTCTGCTGTTTTTATTCAGTATCCAGTTGTGATGTGGATTTCTATAGAGCTGGTATCTGGCTGTTTTCTCCTCTACACTTGAGAAAAATAACTGCTGTCTTGGATGTTTTTTGGTAACTAACAGGAGCTCTTTAAATGGTAATTCAAACAAGATTGATGAGTCTTCTGACCATTGGACCACTGGACAGTTGAAGAAGGGAGACTACTGGAGCATTTTATAATGGATTGATTGTATTGTTGAGGCAGGAGGGGCAGAATGGGATAAACCACTGGCTGGAGAAGGAAAACCTCAAAAGGGAGCATGTAAGCACTGTCTTGGCATAGGGTTGGCAATCTTCCAGGAGACAGTAAATACCGTCAGGATTAGGTCCGTGTTTCTATAATAGTGTGCTAAAGGTATTAGTCACTGCATTTGGAAGTCATCATTATCATCAACCCCCGTCCCTTTTTTTTCCATTTTACATGGCTTGGGAGTAAAGCTGGGTAAATACTATTGATATTGGTAAGGCAGGTACCTGACAGTTGATACCTGCACAAACCATACCTAAGCGACTTAAGTCAGAAAATCAAGTGTCAGTTATACCAGCTTCAGTAGCAGCAGTTCTAATGGAGTCATTTCAGTTAAAACAAATTTACATTCTGCTACTACACAGCAGGATTCAGTGGATGGGGTCAATGCCTGTATAGTGACAAACATTGACATTGCCAAGGACTGATGCATCTAACAGGCTGATGTTTCTGGTCATTTGATAGCCTCCAGCAGCATGTCATAAAGTGTCTTCTAGCAGAAGTTCATAAGCCTGATAGGAGAAAGCGATGAAAGAGAGGGACATGCTTCCAGGTTCGAAATTGTCTCTATTTGTTCTCTTCAGCTTAGGTTTGAGACTCTGCCAAAATCAAAGTGGAGTTTAGAGCTGTCCCCATTTTACCACTGTTATCTTCCAGAGTTTCAAATCATTCGACAAAGGAATGACAAAGTCTTTGTTACACTCCCACTATGAAAGATTGACTCCTAATTACCTTATACTTAATTGGTTGATCACAAATGATCAACAGAAGAAACCACCAGAAAACGATGTCACACAACAAACAGCAAATGGTTTTGTGAGGAAAAGGAGAGTAAACTCCTCTGTGCTCCCATGTTGGCTGGGGCTTGTCTCCCAAACCCATATTATATAACAATGAGGCAAAATAATCACCCTGCAAGAGAGAAATCACTTGCCGCATGAACAATCTTACAGGTTCAGCAGAAGTATAGGGTACAGAGTTGGCGAATCATAACATTAGAAAAGGAACTGGGACTTACTCCGAGGGGTAACAGATGCCAACCACTGGTAAGAGAATTCTCTGTTGTTTTCTTTTTGTGTTTCTTTCTGCTAGTGGTGGCTTTATTAGAGTACCGTAAACTCTTAGTTGACTGCAACTCAAGCAACCAGCACTCTGAAGCAACCAGAAAAAAAAATGAAGAAATACAGTACAATTTTTCATGTGTTACCCTTTCTGTTACCCCCAGCAGAAACATACCTTATGTTTTTAGAGTTTTAGAGTTTTAAAAAGGAAGATAAGAATAAATCCCCTCTCTTCCCAACCTGAGAACAAGTCAAACCAAGCAAATAGTATAGGGTACAGTATTAGTTAGGCCTATTTTTAATAGTAACTCTCAAGCAAGCAGAAACTACTGTTATCCAGCAACTAGCAGTTCCCATGGGTGCCAGTTAACTGAGAGTTTACTGTAGATGCTAAACTAAATGGGAAAGAGTCTTTCCTGGGATTATGCAGTTCTACGTGTTTAAGAAAGTTACTTTTTTACTTTAATGAAACACTTTGATTGTGTCAATAGACACCATTGTAGATAAACATTTGCTCGCCTTGAGCAGGGCACAGAAGAATTGGACACTTGAGGTGTATGCCTGCAGGTGTGATCCACTTTCCGTTAAGGTATTTAATATTAGAAGAATTGACTAAAGCTAAAGGCCTAATGCCTATGTAGAATGGGTAACTCACAGTAAAGATGTTGGATTTATATGCTAAAGATTTCGAGATGATATAGTTTAATAAAAAAAGATTACTATACTAACCCCTATAAAAGGTAGTAAGACTGACAATAATGTCCAGATTTGCTTTTAATATGAAACGCAGCATGAAGTCAATTGGCAAGAAGTTGACAGGTTCTTTTAAACGGACAATGCATTCATTTAGTTTTGCTGAGATTTAGGAAAAGATGAGAGAAAGAGAACCAAGTCTTGATGGAGGTGAATGATTCTTATGTTCAAGTTTGTCATGAGTTTATAGACAAAGCAGAGCAAATACAAGTAAGACCATCATGGCTGACAGTAGCATGTAATGTGTCAAGACTGCTTATAAATAGATTAGATTGCAGGGAACCAAGCATAGAGCCTTGTAGACCTCTGGAGATGGATGAGTGCTATTTCACTCCTTGTGCATGGTTAGTGAGCTAACTAGAAAACCCGTTGTGTGCTGTAGCTGAACAGCCTACAGAGGAAAGTGTGAGAAGTAATTTTGCCTTGGAGAGATCTAGGAAAATAGATGCAATAGATGTTTTTATTATTTCCTTGATAGGTTTTATTAAGGACGTGTAGCATATGTTTTTCATTATTGATTCATATATAATGCTACAGTACAGTTAGTTTCTATCATTCTAATCTGAGAGAGCTTGCTGCGAACTGTGATTTCTATGAGATAACAGAGGAACTTATGTGACATACTGTGTTCACTCCATATAAAATTATATTTGATAAAAATGTAGCTGAGCACATCAGAAAAATATGTTAGATGCAACCAGTTCTGTTTGGAGTGATAAAGAAATTGTCACATTGTCAACAAGACCACTACTGCAATCCTATTCAAATATTTACCCTTTTAAAAATCAGTCCTGGAGGAAAAATATCACAAAAATACAAGATAGAACTACAAAGTCAAACTGCAACAAAAATTATCTCAAGGTTAAGGGAAGGTACTCCGCTTATTCATTATCCAGCAAATACAGCTAGCATTTATGAATGAACAAAAAGAATATCCCAGAATACAACTAAACTTTTCTTGCCAAGCAAATTAACTTTATCAAACATGCCTGTATTTGACTTTCTTTGTATAGTAAGTAAGGATGTACGTATAATTACTGTAGCTTCAGCAAAGAAGCCATGCTACTGTGAAACTTTTCCATCCAGTCTTTTCTATGCATTTTCATGTGGAATGAGTGAGCACTATATTTAATGCATAGCTGGTTCTCACCTATAGCAGTATTCACCCTAATGTCAATTATGCATGTCTTTGGGCTGCAAATAAATAATAACATCATGCTATTCAGGACTAAGTTTCTGAAATCTTTTCAACATTAAATACAAGAATTAGTTTTCAGTAGATAAAAAGATGCTATTTCCCATGCATAAGTCATGTAAAAGTATATAGCGGTTCAATGTTTACCATTAGACTGTAAGTTATAGCAAAATTGTCAGATCGTGGTATTGCTACTCCATGGTGGTATTCATAGTCCAGGACTGCACAGGTGTGTAGCGAGAATATGCAGATAGTAGCAGTAAGTGGATATGCAAATAAGGTCAAGGTAACGTAGCTGTGTTAAATATGGAAACACAAAGCAAATTCTTTAATCACACCCTTTTTTCTAAATGTGTAAATTATGTAAAAGTCGTCTTTTTATACATGGGAACTATTTTACTGTGTCATAAATTGTATGTGCCTTAGCATATCGCAGGAAGAGCAGCTAAGTGCAGTCACTCTTAAAAAGTGACAGCAAAGCTGCAGATTTTTTTTTAATTAAAGATGTTAGAGCAGTTTCATATAGGATATCCATTTGTGGATATCCTGATGGTTTCATTAAAGAATAGAAAAGAGGTAATAGGAAAGACTGAAAAGGATACACAAACAAAGAGGGGAACACACAAGGGAAACATCAAGAAGAAAAAACAAAAACAGCTGAATAGGAAAACGCAAAACTTATTTAATAGTCACAAAATAAAAACAATAAAATAAGTTATTTTATTGTTATTATTTTTATTTTGTGACTATTAAATAATTTCTGGGTTTTTTCTGTTCATCTGTTTTTGTTTTTTCATGTTTTGGATAAAACAGCTTCACTTTTGATTGAGCTAAAAACATCAAGAAGGTTTGAGCTGGAGGAGGTGGGAGAGGATTGGCGTTATGTTTTTGTCAGGGGATAGACAACCCCCCCCCCCATTCTTCAGATTTAAAAAAAATAATAATTTATTTATTTATTTTTATAAGAGAGTATTGTGGGTGGGAAATACGGAAGAAGGTGTAGGAGCAATGGTAAGGGAAAAAGGGCTGAGGAATCTCAACTGAGTACCCAGTTCAGAGAGCCTCAAACACGTCCACTGCCAGATGGTGTTGCAGTGAAAGTTCTTGATGTTGAGGGTTAGGGGCCTGTGTTGGCATGGTGCTTGGCACCATCTGGGCAAGCGTGTCTTCTACAGGTTGAAGAGAGTCTTTGGCTGGTATAATTATTCTGTGAACTATCTCTTCCAGTATGTATTTAACCAAAATCTGAAGCCCCTGTTCAGTGAGGCTTGCCAGCTGCCATGTGCCAGAGTGCCTGCAGGATCGGTACTTCCACTCGAAACCTGCCAGGATGGCCCTGCATGGGCAGTGGGTTATCTTTCTCTAGGCTGGTAGGTATGTGCCAGTACTGCTCCTGAGGGATTTGAACCTGTAGAAAAGAAAAACAAAATGGGAGAGAAGTAAAAGAACTAAATAAAAAAAAAAAGCATATGCAAAATAATAAATAAAAGAGAAAAAAGTGCTGGGGGTAAGATGAAACAGAAAAAAAGCACATTAGATCCACACAATACTATTATAATGAAAGTTCTCAAGTCAATAAACCATTCAGAAAAATATTTTTATCGAAGTTCAGTCTTGTACAGGAAGTGCTTATGCATATACTTGGGGTAGCGATTGGGCAAGTGCTTATGTAACTTGGGGAAATGTGTAAGAGTAGTACTATTGCATATTTGTGATGAATTGAAATATTTTTGTATTTAATTTCCAGACTTTTCAAACAGAATTTACAGTGCACAGTCAACAAACATGACAGAAATCTCTAACTGCTGCAATTAATCATGCTTAAAAATGACATTACAACACATTTTCCTTGATCTTTTCCCAACTTCCTTGGAATTTCTCTCAGCTGCAAATGTATAACAACATTTATTTGGAGGATTGCCACTGAAATCAGTTTTAGAAGCATGGGGCTATATCAGAACTCCGAAAGTTCACATTTTTGAATGTTCTTATATCGACCCCTAATCAGTGAATGCTGACAACATCGAACATTCAAAAAATTTGCTGTTCCAAAGCACATACATACAACACAAGCACACCAAACAAACAGCAATCCACACACATACACCCAAAATCTTACAGCTAACCCTACACTAAACTATACAAACACCACTAACTATCCACTTACCTTAACTCAAACCCTAACCCTGAGGTCCATCACTATCACACACTCACCTCACCCGCACCCTAACCCTAACTCACCTAACCCATCCTAACCCTCATGTCCACACAATCGCACACATACCTCCCTCGCACCCTAACCCTAACTCACCTAACCCATGCCCAGTCGCACACTTACCTGTACCCGA